>NC_056439.1:46808858-46846358 GCF_018296145.1 Oncorhynchus tshawytscha | reverse complement strand
GCAGCTCATCCACCCTAGTGGAAAAACGACGACGTTCTGTCATCACCAAAATTATATTTGGATACCCTCTCAATTTAATGTTTCATATAGTCATATCTATACATGAATCTTTTGCATGAACGTCAGTAGTATATTATTTATTTGCTTACCTAGTTCATAATACAGCAACAGTGGTGGCAATGAGGTTAATAAGGGTTACAAATCATTCGTTACAGGAAGAAAACAATAGTATACTGTGAGCTCATTGGTCGTGCCAGTACCTCTGGATTTCCTATTCATTCAAAAGACTGGCAGAATGACAAACAACAAGTGTTGACCAGAGACGTCAGTAGTCTATTCTAAATCAGCTCAGTCACTCATTGGACATTTCTTCATATTGGTTTAGCTTGCAGTGATACAAGGAAATTGTCATAACATCTATATAACTTAAGACATTCAGAATCCCATTTAGTCCACATAATAAACGCAGCTAAACTAAAGGTAGATTCCAACTTAAAAACATGTATTTTTTTTTTAAAGAGCGGAAAAGTGGCGTCACACTCATTGACATTGTTATAAATGGATAGTGTGGTGAGCAGAGCACAGCCCGTAGCCACAAAGCGTCTCAAGAGTTAAGAGTGCTGATCCAAGATTACATGGACAGGGTGGACCTGATCCTAGATCAGCACTCCCAGTCAGACGCTATGTAGATTCGAAGACCGAGCGTCAAATCCATTCCTAACACAAGAAGACCACTTGAATAAAGCCATCCAACTTTTCTCACATTATGCTTCAAACACAATAAATATGTTACTTTTTTTTTTAAATCACCATTTCTTTCAGTTTTACATTAAATTCACACAATCATTGTGCATTTAAGACCATAGTCCCAACTACAACTTGATGATTCAAATGCAACTAAAATAACTTAAAACAATAACAGTTTATAAGCATTTTGGTCATTTTTGGACTAAGCAGTCGTACACCGTCTTACTCGCCAGAGGCAGAATTGTGGGGTGACTTCAACTGCTCAAGCAAAACATACAAGGAAAACTGCAGACAGTATTCATTGGCAGGTCTATTGAAAGAAATCCTGCAGAAATGCATTAACATGGAATAAGTCACTCAATCTTATGTGGCGAACACACAGCAGCAGGGAGAAACAGGCAGGGTGCTTTAGTCTAAGGCACATTAATGTCCAAAGGTATGACATGTCTATGGGCCTGGATTGCGTGGATCCAGGTCGATGTTTGTCCGTGGTCAGTGACAACTTCAGGATACTTCAGTAACTTTCTTGGAATGATTTGCAGGAATAAAGCTAATGTCTCATGGTTGAAATGTCCCTCATTGCAGTCTGTGGATAGGAAGACATTAAAAGAAGAGTGTACAGCTCAGTTGAATTACTGTAGAGTAGGGGTTCCCAAACTTTCACTCAGACACCCCTTCCAGTTTTGGGGAACTACCCAGACCCCCCCCATTAAAGCAAATTTACTTAAATTGCTATACATGTTGTAATGTTTAAATGTGATATTTGAGTGACTCAAACATAAAATCCAAGGGCTAAAAAAACCTATCTAGAAAATGTTAGCCAACATGGGATAGTTGATCGGGACATTTCTGACAGGTTATACATAGCTCACTAAGGAAGGCAATGACTGACATGACAAGAGGAACTGATGACGTACTACCCAATTTAGAAGTTGCACCTTCTGCATTCTACTACTAAAACTTTTCAAGAGTAAGTTGAAAGTTGGACTGGGTGCCCCCCCCTCCCAAAAATAACAATCATAAATGTTTATTTGGGGGGGCACCCCACAGTTTGGGAACCACCGCTGCACAGCATGATTCTGACAACCCACAAAACACTTCCTTATTGTTAGACATGGCCAGATGGGGGTAACATAGTAATGATGACATCATCCTACACTGAGTCTATGGTTCCATCCCTATTCTGAACCCTTTTCCAGACGTGTGCACCACTTCAGGAGAAGGGTGGAGGATTGAGACGCAGCCTACGGGGGGAGGTTGAAGCACGTCTGAAAGGTGCCTCAGTCGTTCTTCAGGTCAGCCGAACTATAGGGGGCAGCGGTGGGACTGGGTGTGACTGCCAGCTGGTCATGATCCAGCTCTGGTAGAGTGGCGGGCGCCACGCTGTCATTGTTAACCAGGGCACCGTAGGAAAAGGAACCGTTATAGTCCGGCTGCACTGCTCGCCAGCCCTTGTCGTGAATGGTGGGAATACCTGTGTTTAGGAAAAGGGGTGAGAATGACATGAATTCATAACACAAGGTGAATCTGTAACACAAGGCAGATGTCATTAACTCAATGTGAGTTTGAATTAATGGCAATGGGGCAGAGAAACCAATTGACCTATTGGCTTTAATTCCCGTTAGATTGCCTGTGTCGCGTGGAGAGCACCATGGTGGCATCAATCATAATTCACAGGTAGCTTTTTTTGTTAATGTTGCAAGACAGTCAAGCGAGTTTGGATAAAGTCAGAAGATGCAAGGAATTTACCGTACAACGTCAGCAAGCTATTGAATTCGTATTGGGGACAATGGGGGGGGCATGCGTCACGGCAAAGGGAACTGTACCTTCATTACCTTGCGACATGTCCATTGTCACATAGGGTTCAAAGGCCTTTAGCCTTTTCCTGTTCTTGGTAATCAGGAAGACTCCCAGGAAACAAGAGAAACATCTAATGAAGGACAGAGATAAGACATTACATGGATAGGAAGCCCAATAGCCATCATCACTGTTACATCCTCAGGAAGCATGAGCTCCTGAGTTGGGAAAATCTTGTGCAATACACCGACGCATGTCTTGTATTCAAGATCCTAAATGGCCTGGCTCCCGCTCCACTCAGTAGTTTTGTTAAACAGAAAACCCAAACATATGGCAGCAGATCCACAAGGTCTGCCACAAGAGGTGACTGTATAGTTCCCTTAAGGAAAAGCACCTTTAGTAAATCCGCTTTCTCTGTGAGAGCTTCCCATGTCTGGAATACACTGCCATCAGACACACATAACAGCACCACATATCACACTTTCACAAAAAACATGAAGACATGGCTAAAGGTCAATCAGATTTGTGAACATGGTCCCTAGCTGTGTGTTGCCACTTTCCATGTTGTCTGTTGTCTGTAGCTTGTGAGGTGTGGAAACACTTTGTTGCTGTTATGAATTTTGTCTTGCTGCTTTTTGTCCAATGTTGCTCTGTCTGTATGCTACGTCTTGCTTGTCCTATGTTGCTCTGTCTGTATGCTACGTCTTGCTTGTCCTATGTTGCTCTGTCTGTATGCTACGTCTTGCTTGTCCAATGTTGCTCTGTCTGTATGCTACGTCTTGCTTGTCCAATGTTGCTCTGTCTGTATGCTACGTCTTGCTTGTCCAATGTTGCTCTGTCTGTATGCTACGTCTTGCTTGTCCAATGTTGCTCTGTCTGTATGCTACGTCTTGCTTGTCCAATGTTGCTCTGTCTGTATGCTACGTCTTGCTTGTCCAATGTTGCTCTGTCTGTATGCTACATCTTGCTTGTCCAATGTTGCTCTGTCTGTATGCTACGACTTGCTTGTCCAATGTTGCTCTGTCTGTATGCTACGTCTTGCTTGTCCAATGTTGCTCTGTCTGTATGCTACGTCTTGCTTGTCCAATGTTGCTCTGTCTGTATGCTACGTCTTGCTTGTCCAATGTTGCTCTGTCTGTATGATACGTCTTGCTTGTCCAATGTTGCTCTGCGTGTGCTCACTGCTCAATGATTGTCTATATTGTAATTGTTTTTAATAACCTGCCCAGGGACTGTGGTTGAAAATTAACCAGCACTTTTACTGAAACGTGGATTAATGTGCACTGTCCCTGTAAAAATAAAATAGACTCAAACTATCAATCACATAGCACTTATGACAACTGATTAAACTAATAGGAAAAAACAACCATCTCATTTGTTTAATTGTCTGATAGCGCAAGTTTTGGGGCCATATCACCATATGTCCAATCTGACACATGTGGACTATTATAGAACTGCCTACTCACCCCAACAGAAACATGCAGATGTGAAGAATGTCTTCGTGATTAAACTCCAGGTAAAATATGGCTCCTGTAGATGTGAAAATAAAAGACTGATGTTCACACCTTCTTGAGCTGTGATTCCACAGAGGTTAAATTGACAATTTCAGCAGCTCTCTTACCTGCGACAATTGCAAAGGATGTGGATAAGATGTAGTTCACACAGGCTATCATGGAGGAGTCGTACAGGTGAGTAGCCTGGGAGAGAAACCTGAGAGGGTTCACAATGAGGTGTCAGTCAAACACAATTACAAGTGTCTCACATAGCAGTAGACCTTATATATAAACAATACATGTAGTTACTAGAGGTCGACCGATTATGATTTTTCAACGCCGATACCGATTATTGGAGGGCCCAAAAAAGCCGATGCCGATTAAATCGGCCGATTTAAATTTTTCTTATTTGTAATAATGATAATTACAACAATACTGAATGAACACTTATTATAACTTAATATAATACATCAAAAAATTCCATTTAGCCTCAAATAAATAATGAAACGTGTTCAATTTGGTTTATATAATGCAAAAACAAAAGTGTTGGAGAAGAAAGTAAAATTGCAATATGTGCCATGTAAAAAGCTAACATTTAAGTTCCTTGCTCAGAACAGAGAACATATGAAAGCTGGAGGTTCCTTTTAACATGAGACTTCCATACTCCAAGGTAAGAGGTTTTAGGTTGTAGTTAATATCGTATTTATAGGACTATTTCTCTCTATACCATTTGTATTTCATATACCGTTGACTATTGGATGTTCTTATAGGCACTTTAGTATTGCCAGTGTAACAGTATAGCTTCCATCCCTCTCCTTGCCCCTACTTGGGCTCGAACCAGGAACACGTCGACAAGCCACCCTCGAAGCATCTTTACCCATCACTCCACAAAAGCCGCGGCCCTTGCAGAGCAATGGGAATAACTACTCCAAGTCTCAGAGCGAGTGATGTTTGAAACGCTATTAGCGTGCACCCCGCTAACTAGCTAGCCATTTCACATCGGTTACACCAGCCTAATCTCGGGAGACGATAGGCTTGAAGTCATAAACAGCTCAATGCTTGAAGCACAGCGACGAGCTGCTGGAAAAACGCACGAAAGTGCTGTTTGAATGAATGCTTACGAGCCTGCTGCTGCCTACCATCGGCTCAGTCAGACAGCTATATCAAATCATAGACTTCATTATAACATAATAACACACAGAAATACGAGCCTTTGGTCATTAATATGGTCGAATCCAGAAACTATCATTTCGAAAACACAACGTTTATTATTTCAGTGAAATACGGAACCGTTCCGTATTTTATCTAGCGGGTGGCATCCCGAAGTCTAAATATTGCTGTTACATTGTACAACCTTCAATGTTATGTCATAATTACGTAAAACTCTGGCAAATTAGTTCGCAACGAGCCAGGTGGCCCAAATTGTTGCATATACCCTGACTCGGCATGCAATGAACGCAAGAGAAGTGAAACAATTTCACCTGGCTGCTAATTTCACCTGCCTGCTAACCTGAATTTATTTTAGCTAAATATGCAGGTTTAAAAATATATACTTATGTGTATTGATTTTAAGAAAGGCATTGGTGTTTATGGTTGGGTACAGTCGTCCAGTGATTGTGCTTTTTTCGCAAATGCGCTTTTGTTAAATCATCCCCTGTTTGGCGAAGTTGGCTGTCTTTGTTAGGAAGAAATAGTCTTCACACAGTTCGCAACGAGCCAGGCGGCCCAAACTGCTGCATATACCCTGACTCTGTTGCAAGAGAAGTGACACTATTTACCTAGTTAAAATAAATTAGTGTTAGTAGGCAATATTAACTAAATATGCAGGTTTAAAAATATATACTTGTGTATTGATTTTAAGAAAGGCATTGATGTTTATGGTTAGGTACACATTGGAGCAACAGTCCTTTTTCCGCGAATGCGCACCGCATCGATTAAATGCAGCACAGGACACGCTAGATAAACTAGTAATATCATCAACCATGTGTAGTTAACTAGTGATTATGATTGATGGATTGTTTTTTATAAGATAAGTTTAATGCTAGCTAGCAACTACCCTTGGCTTCTTACTGCATTTCGCGTAACAGGCAGTCTCCTCGTGGAGTGCAATGAGAGGCAGGTGGTTAGAGCGTTGGACTAGTTTAACTGTAAGGTTGCAAGATTGAATCCCCGAGCTGACAAAGTAAAAATCTGTCGTTCTGCCCCTGAACAAGGCAGTTAACCCACTGTTCCTAGGCCGTCATTGAAAATAAGAATGTGTTCTTAACTGACTTGCCTAGTTAAATAAAGGTGTAAAAAAAATATATATATTTTTTTAAATCCGCGTCCAAAAATACCGATTTCCGATTGTTATGAAAACTTGAAATCGGCCCTAATTAAATCGCCCATTCTGATTAATCGGTCGACCTCTAGTAGTTACCCTGTAGGCTACTCATGGAATACTTACCACATACAGTCCTTACCACATACAGTACCAGTCAAAAGTTTGGACGCATTCATTCCACTGGGACTGTATATGCTCAAATATTTGTATTTTTTGGGGAAAATGGAATGAAGGGTTAGCTATTGCTAACTGCCTTGTGCACTCACGTAGCCTGGAAGACCACAGTGGTAACCATGCAGACAAACATGACGTAGAAGATGGGGTAGTTGAGCTGCATGGTGCCCTGGACGCTGAGGACCAGCATGCCTGCCACTGCTTTCACTGTGATCACAGTCACAGAACCTGGGGAAGAAGCAGCGTGCAGTAAGGTGGTTAACAAGCCCTTTAAAAACAGAAACGTTAATGAAAAGAGACATTTTCAGTAAAGAGCAACTTTCATGAAATACTATTATTTAGACCTGAGTTCAATTCCTATCAAGCTAATATTGGACTGTTTATCACAGCTCTACCTATCAGTGGGTTGAGGTCTTCACACACACACATCTGCTGTTCTCTGTTGCTGATGTCCAGAAAATAGTTTGTTGTTGCTAAATATTGAACATTAATATTTTGCCGTCGTCCAACTTACCGAGCAGCGCCACCAGCAGGAGAATGACAACAAGGTGATTAGCATTGCGCTGCTTGTAGAAGTACAGCAGAAGACAGAAGGCAATAATCTCCAGGAACTGTCCCGTAGAAAACCCAAACAACAACAGGAGATATTACAGCTCTTATAAATAGCCCATTTATCATAACTAACAGAGGCGGGGGAAATCGGGTTGCCAAAGAAAACAACAACCTGGTGAAAAAAAGTTACGCTCTTGCCCAAATCTGATACATTCTAATTATGCACAGAAAGGTGAAGTATGTAGACTTAAAAAGAGTATTTACAAAATACCTCAATCCCCATTCTCCTATACAGAATCAAATTTCTTACCACATACAAGAGGAAGGGCCATCCTACGACCTGTTTCACTATGTTCTCTGCAGTAAGTTTCTGGTGATAGTTGGGTCCGAACGTGGCAAAGAGGTAGGTCCCGGCTACCGTCAAGATACATCCAAGGAAAGACAAAACGTATCGCTCTAGAGTCAAAGACAAGCAATCATGTTAGCATGTTAGCATTCATGTTAGCATTCACGTTAGCATGTTAGCATCATGTTAGCATTAACATGCATTGTATAGAAATGCTTTTGGTACACAAACTTTCCAAATATGGGTTTTGTATTTCTAAAATGCTAATTAAATGGCTGCATATACACTACATTTTTTAAAAAAGTTTTTGAATAACCATCCAAATAAATATTCAGAGACTTTTCATCCATTTCCCCAAAACACTTGATTATTCAGGTTATTTTATGAGGAAAAGAAAATCCATAGCAAATAGCAGCGTGTGCAGTGGGACCAGTATTTGCATTGTCTCAGCATAATTTCCATACAATTTGCCTAAAGCAGAATGTCAGTTCCAAAACTGAATCATAAAATGTAAAATACCCATTGAACTTACTTAAAAATTCCTTTGGCTTCCATTTCTCTCTCAGGAAAATGAAACCTAAGATTGAACTTGCTGAAAAGTAGAAAAAAAAAAAAAAGTTAATTAAACATGATTAAAAAAATGCCACATTACATTTAGGCATTGTTTGCTTTCCGAAATGTCGATAATATAGTTATAAACAACTTCAATCTGGTACACATTTCCTTTTATTTCATGTCAACATTCAATTCCAAGTTCAGGGTAGTATTCATAAATTGACACTGTTGGCAAAACGTTTTGCACCGTAGAAAAAACATTAGCATCGGAAACCATTTTGTCCAAACGGGAAACGTTTTGCAATGAAAACAAGAGTTTCTATTGGACAAATTCAGGTAGGTCGCTCCCCAATCCGTTCGCTTCTCTTCGGTATCTAGTGAATACACCCCAGGCTATGATAGGCCAAGCTCCGCAGCAGTGAGAGTGAAGTGTAATTTGCTTACCTATGACAGACACTGCATTCAATGGAGCTATTAGAGATAAAGGTGCAAAGGCATAGGAGACAAAGTTGGCTGCTTCTCCTAGAACGGTAAGTACCAGGCCACACCACCATGTTTTGGTTCGGTAGAAGGCACGGGGGTCCTTGGTCCCTGCTAATGTTACATGGCTGTATTTCTGGAGAATTCAGGAAAATAAAGACAATTAAATAGAACCACCGTTGTACAAATATTGTGTCTCTTCAGACACCCACTCCTTGTTATATCCAAAACATACAACATGAGGGTTGGCAGTTGCCTGAGCTTACCTGAATGCTTACAGAGATGCTGACAAGCAAATTACCAAAAATGGCCAGCAAGGTTCCAATTAGGTTTTCCTGTAAATGCAAACAAACAAATCCATTCACTTAGGGGTCATAAATATTTCAAGAGACACTTCAAATATGTGGGCAGTGACACAGGTGACATGTAGGCCACACCCACATGTTGTTATTGCATGGACACACGAGTGTATTAATGGAATGTGATATCTTCAAATGACGAATGAATAAGACTAAGCACAAAACTTTATAAACGCCTTAACGTAACTAATAAAACAGGCAGTTGATCTAATAAACATGTTGGACATACTCATCCAGCTGTTTCAAGTTACAGACTGAACATTTGACAAAATGTATCTTAATGCATCGGTCTTTGGGTACATTTGACAATTAATTTTTTTTAACTGCTATTTGCGGTTCATAACAGGATGTAACACTCGCCACGACGCATCATATTCTCACCGTATAGGAATCGCCGCCGACTGCAGTATATTCTACTCCTGCCATTCTGGTTGAGGGAAATGTCTATTCATCAACAGCAGGCGAACATTTCCAGAGACATCATGTATCTGTTCAAATGCAACTTCAATCAATAAACAATAGCAATAGTTAATTTCCCAGTAAGACTCTTCTACGAGAAGAACGCCATCTTTGGATGCTTGTATTTCCGGATTCTATTTGACACACAGCTGTTACGCATGACGCACAGCGAGATTCATTTGAATGCCGCTGGAAGAAAGACCAAAAACGGACACGGATGCTATGATAGAAATGCGAGAGAAACTTTCAACTACCATCCTTTGGATGACTTGCGCGGTGATGGGGGACTATGACAGTAATTTAGCAGATTGAATTTGCATGCCAAAATGGTTTGTTCATCTTGCAAAATAAAGATGACAAATTCACAACAACAAAAAACAATTAATGTGATTTATTTGGTGTGTAGGCCTGTTGCTAATGGAAATTATTGCCACGAATTTAACAAGAGTTGTTTTCTTGCCAATGTTGTTTATTTTGCATGATATGCTCCATGCAGCTGTCGCACTGTCACATCAGTACAGTAGGCCGCGCCAACGAGCCATTTCTTCAAACAGGCAAGGAAAAGGCTACATAAGGGAGGTAACTACCTATGTATGGAGTCAACACGTGCGTTTATTGTTTACAGTATGAAGGAGTCTAGGTTTTTACGTTTATTATTTACAGTATGTTTTTTTTTACCTCAATAAAAACGTATTTTATCATAATGGGAGAACAAATTCTGATAAATAACCACTACAGTAAAGCTATACGCTTGCAAACCAGAGGTTCATAAAGTTTTCTTCCAATGACTGTTCGTCTATCCACCACAACATACCTGTGACATGTGTAATGGTAGGATACAGCAATGTGTTACATTTGGGATCGGCCTGTGCGTTGTACTTTCTATTGTGTTATTATTAAAACTGGGTGGTAACCGGGCCACCCTGGAGACAGATCACCATAATCTGATGCCATTCAGTCATTTTTGACGTTGATTAATGAAACGCAAGCTTGGCTATTGTGCTATACAGCCCTACGGGCATTTGACAGGCCCTGCACTGCGTCACAGTCACTGGTTCCATACGCATTCCCTGCAATTGTAGCTTTAGGCAAGGTCAACAGAGGGAGGGTGTATTGTGCCTGTGAAAGAAGGGATGAAAATATTTGTGCCCACCAATTTTACACACGGGGATCACGCCTGTACACCTGTTCTAGATGAGTCATGACTAACTCATTTGTTAAATGAAATTACATTCCCAGGATTTGCCTACGGGACTGGAGAAAAGCCATGGTCAAATATAAATAATAAAACAAAGGTGAATGATGGAGATGGATACAATAGGCTAGCTATGTCACATTTATGATAAGATTAAGTAGGCTATGTCACATGTATGATAAGATTGAGTAGCCTATGTCACATGTATGATAAGATTAAGTAGGCTATGTCACATTTATGAGAAGATTAAATATGTCAGACAGAGAGTCTGTGAGGATGCATTACTTAATGTGAGGATGCATTACTATTTGTTATTTGTGGTGAATAAGCAAATAGATTACATGTAGTCTATATTTTGTATTTAGTTTGTTGGGAAAAACATGCAAAATGTCCAGTAGGGGGAGTACCTTTCCTGGGCTTAATTTTGTAGACTTTGATCATGGAAAGTGTCCTCCTTACCTTGAGTAGGTGAACTCCATTATAAACGCAGACAAATAAAACTATATATATATATATATATATATGATTTGTATATGTGATACTTACAGCCCTGAAGCAAACCATTTAAAAAAAAACTAATAACCAGAACAACTCTGCCTCTTGGATATTCCCTCACATGGGGACACAACCACACAAACTGAGGGAATTGATGTGATACGTTGTCAATTTGCAGTTGGAAGTGTACTATCACTTTGCATAGAGAGCAGAGTTTTTAGTCAGACAGGAAATTGCCAATAGACTCACTCAATCATTGGGGACATGTAGCCGGTGTTGATAATAACTGACAAAGCCCATGGCAATGATGCTATGAGACACAGTGAATAACAAACTCAAATTGGCACATTGACATGGATGAAAGCGAAGGGAAAAGGAGGAGAGCGCATAGATGCCAGAAGGAATTATACAATAAGAAAATTGATCATGCTGTTCGTATGTGGCTGCTATGAAAGTGAACTGTGTTTGCGTGTGATCAGGGGTGTGTTCATTCTCAAACGGAAACAAACGGAACGAAACAGGGATAATCATACCTGAATTTGTCCAATAGAAACTCTCGTTTGCAACTGTTGGTTTAATGATTACACCTTAGAACAGCTAGATGCAGGCAAGTGTGCAAGGCGGTATTGAATGTGTCACTGTCTGTCACCTTGATTACTTAAAAATGTCTCTCGACCTGTGTACCTACATTGAACACTTTCATTTGTAGGCTAGGTTGTTGCAACCTCAAAACTTTGAGTATCATGTAGTAGCCTAAACCCATCAATGTTACATTGAGCTGGGTGAATGGAATATGAATGACAGTCATCCAATAAACTGTAATAGCAATAAGGCCATGGTCATGAAAATAAATTGTCCTCCCTCATCTTAAACTGCACCACCTGACACGGATGTGTGTGTGATGCTTACTGCATCCATTTTTTACTAAACCGTATGTTCTAAATAGTATGTAGTACAATTAGTACACAGTATATCGTTTTAGTATGTAGGCAAGACAGATTTCGGACATGATCTGTGACTATGAATGAATATGTGTGTGTGTGTGTGTGTGTGTGTGTGTGTGTGTGTGTGTGTGTGTGTGTGTGTGTGTGTGTGTGTGTGTGTGTGTGTGTGAGCGTGTGTGTGTGTGTGTGTGCATATATGAGTGTGGGTGTGGGGGTCCTGGGGCCATGCGCCAAAGGGGAGAGGGTCCATCTTACTCGAGCCCTTAGAGGGTCATACATACTGCATACTGGACCGACCAGTTCAGTTTACCACCTGTATCCGCCCACCTATAATAACCGTTGGAGTTTCTACAGCTGTTGAGCTGTCTGGCTATGATAACCCACAGGGGCTAAGGGAGGATCAATCGGCTACTCCAAAATAAATCCCCCAATATCTTGTCATTGTAATAGCTTTGAATGCTAACGACTCCCTCCTGGTTCTACAGTCGAGGATAAAGGCAAGCTGCAGGTCGTTTTACTGGGGGGTTGAATGGGTAGGACTGAGGACGGTTGTGGCGTTTCATAAGCCCCAGTAGAAGGTGTGGGTCTTGGATGTGGGGAGAGGTGCATAAAGGTGTTGGTCTAATGTGCTATGACGGATGCAGTGTCAAAGTAAAGTGTTGGGATCAGAGGTGATGAATAGGAGTTGGAGTTGCGATCAGAGGTGATGTATATGAGTTAGTGTTGGGATCAGAGGTGATGTATATGAGTTTAGGGTTGAGATCAGAGGTGATGTATAGGAGATAGGGTTGAGATCAGAGGTGATGTATAGGAGATAGGGTTGGGATCAGAGGTGATGTGTAGGAGTTAGGGTTGGGATCAGGGGTGATGTATAGGAGTTAGGGTTGGGATCAGAGGTGATGTGTAGGAGTTAGGGTTGGGATCAGGGGTGATGTATAGGAGTTGGGGGTTAGTGTTGGGATCAGAGGTGATGCATAGGAGTTAGGGGTTAGTGTTGGGATCAGAGGTGATGTGTAGGAGTTAGGGTTGGAATCAGAGGTGATGCATAGGAGTTAATGTTGGGATTAGAGGTGATGTATAAGAGTTAGTGTTGGGATCAGAGGTGATGTGTAAGAGTTAGGGTTAGTGTTGGGATCAGAGGTGATGTGTAAGAGTTAGGGTTGGTGTTGGGATCAGTAGGGGTATGTAGGAGTTAGGGTTTGTGTTGGGATCAGAGGTGATGTGTAGGAGTTAGGGTTAGTGTTGGGATCAGAGGTGATGTGTAGGAGTTAGGGTTAGTGTTGGGACCAGAGGTGATGTATTGGAGTTAGGGTTTGTGTTGGGCTCAGAGGTGATGTGTAGGAGTTAGGGTTAGTGTTGGGATCAGAGGTGATGTGTAGGAGTTAGGGTTAGTGTTGGGACCAGAGGTGATGTATTGGAGTTAGGGATAGTGTTGGGATCAGAGGTGATGTATTGGAGTTGGAGTTGGGATCAGAGGTGATGTATAGGAGTTAGTTTTGGGATCAGAGGTTATGTGTAGGAGTTAGTGTTGGGATCAGAGGTGATTTGTAGGAGTTAGGGTTGGTGTTGGGATCAGTAGGGGTATGTAGGAGTTAGGGTTTGTGTTGGGATCAGAGGTGATGTGTAGGAGTTAGGGTTAGTGTTGGGATCAGAGGTGATGTATTGGAGTTGGAGTTGGGATCAGAGGTGATGTATAGGAGTTAGTTTTGGGATCAGAGGTTATGTGTAGGAGTTAGTGTTGGGATCAGAGGTGATTTGTAGGAGTTAGGGTTGGTGTTGGGATCAGCAGTGATTTGTAGGAGTTAGGTTTGGTGTTGGGATCAAAGGTGATGTTTAGGAGTCCTCTCATCACACCATTGTCTTTGTTACTGCATCTCGTATTTAACATTGTTCTGTCTTTGGGGCAACAGATATTGTGTTTAGTTTTGATTGTTTGTGAGGTGAAGCACATGATTGATGGTGTATGTGTTCGTGTCTGTGCGTCTGTTGGTGTTCATGCGTGCCTCCGCCTTATGTGTATTCTCCCTGTTACTATGTCATATACTGTATACAGCTGTAACTATCTAATTATTATATTGTCATATTTAACTATCTATTATTTATATTGTCATACTGTCTACTATTTATGTTGTCATATCGAACTATTATTTATGTTATCATATTACTATATATGATTTATATTGTCATTTAACTATGTAATGTTTATATTATGTCATGTATACCTATTATTTATGTTGTCATATTTAACTCTCTTTTATTTATGTTATGTCATATGTATCCATTTTTTATATTGTCATATATAACTATCGTGTTTAGCTGTATGGATGTCACTCTGTCTCGTTTGCCATCCTCGGTTGCCATGCGTTGGTTGCCATGCATTGGTTGCCGTGCGTTGGTTGCCGTGCGTTGGTTGCCGTGCGTTGGTTGCCGTGCGTTGGTTGCCATGCGTTGGTTGCCGTGCGTTGGTTGCCGTGCGTTGGTTGCCATGCGTTGGTTGCCATGCATTGGTTGCCGTGCGTTGGTTGCCGTGCGTTGGTTGCCGTGCGTTGGTTGCCGTGCGTTGGTTGCCATGCGTTGGCGATGCCCACCATCTCCGTAGGAATGCACATAAGTGTGTGTTGGTGACCAGTGTCCCTAAAGTACACTTTCATCCGACAAACCAGTTTCAAAAAGCAAACAATCCTGCAGGCAGCCAAAACATACGTCTCTAATCATGGCTGAAGAATCCATGGACATTAGGAAGAAAAAAGAGGAAGGAAGGGTATGTGTTATTACCGTATAGCATGTCACTTTTTCAGGAAGGCTGTTTGGTTTCCTTTTGAGCAATGAGGTGGTACTCCATTTAGCAGAGGAATGTTGTGTCGTTATAAGGTAGTGGCAGAGCTGGACTTTCTTAAATCCTTTCTACCTGTCCTGACTTGTCTCCTTGCACGTTCAGGAATACAGAGGCTTTGATTCATAAAGGTGACGGTGACATTGGCAATGCCAGCAAGAACATTATAGGAATGGTTTGGGTGGGTGTGATTGTGCATACCTTTGCCTTGAGTGTGACATTAATTATGATTCTGCATTGATTGGATCATTATGTTTGTTTTAGGACAAGCACCCATCGGGAGCATTGCTTTCGGAAGCATGTGCCATTTTAACAATCTCGTAATCTTAAAGACAAACCCTAAATTCTCTGGTTATTTCCTGTTTTTGAAGTTGAGAAGTCGATAGCCCCATTGAGAGGCTGTTACTTACGCATCTACAACTGTTGATGCTCACTATCAAACTCTTTTCCTTGAGATGTCTTTAAATGTGGAATTCAGGCGGTATGAAATCCTCTTCATAACATTCCTTCTATTCCTTAAATAGCTACTTGTCACGACTTCCACCGAAGGTGGCTTCTCTCCCTGTTCGGGTGGCGCTCGGTGGTCGTCTTTTCCGTTCTACTAGCTGCCACAGATCCTTTTTCCTTTTCTTTTGGTTATGTCTGTTTTGTGTTTCACCTGGTTTCATTTTGGTTATCAGGGGGGTATTTATCTCGACATTTCCTTTGGGTTTTTGTGTGGGATTGTTTTCGTTTGACTGTCAGTTTGTTTGGGGTTGCGTTTTCTTTAGTTCATTTTTAATTTAATTTTAATTTTAGGTGTTTTTTTTTTCCCTGGACTGTGTCTGAGTGGGATTTTGTGGCTACTGTTGTAGTCCGGTGTCCTGTTGTTTTGAGCTTGTTTAATAAAACGCCCTTCTCCTTCGGAACTTGTTTCTCCTGCACCTGATTCCACACCCACATCTCCTTGGGGAGATCTGACAGAATCCCACACCACTAAATCATGGAGTCAGCAGGAGCGGACGCGCCCACCCCGTCCATGGAGGAGCGTTGGAGTGGGCCAACTGTCTCCTCCCGCACCAGTTGTGGTCGGAGAGGACACACTGCTGACTGGTGCTGGAGGAGCGCTGGTGTGGGCCAACGGTCTCCTCCTGCACCAGTTGTGGTCGGAGAGGACACACTGCCGACCAGTGCTGGAAGGAGCTCGTCTGGGAGTCGATAGGGCAGGCAGAGAATGGCTCGAACACCTCAGGTGAGTCAGCACCCGGCTCACCCAGAGCCCCCAGTTGGTCATATGTATGTGTTGATTTCCTTTCCTGAGTTTTCCCCTTATTCCCAGCATAAGGTGCTAGTCGATTCAGGCGCAGCGGGGAGTTTTATGGACCGCGGTTTCGCGCTTAAGTTAGGGATTCCCTTGGTTCAGATGGACCAACCCTTCCCTGTGCCCGCCCAAGATAGTCGACCGTTAGGGTCAGGGCTGATCAGGGAGGCCACGGTTCCACTGGACATGGTGACGCAGGAGGGTCATGAGGAGTGGATTAGTCTCTTCCTCATTGATTCTCCTGCGTTTCCATTTGTGCTGGGTATTCCCTGGTTGGCTTTTCACAATCCTAAAATTTTGTGGAAACAGGGGGCTCTTAAGGGGTGGTCAGAGGAGTGCTCAGGTAGGTGTGTGAGAGTTTCCATCGGTGCAACGACGTTGGAGAGTCCAGAACAAGTCTCAATCGTGCGCATCCCCCCCGAATATGCTGATTTGGCACTCGCCTTCTGTAAAAAGAGAGCGACCCAATTACCACCACATCGACGAGGTGATTGTGCGATAAACCTCCAGGTAAACGCCGCACTTCCAGGAGTCACATCTATCCCATGTCACAGGAGGAGACGGTGGCTATGGAGACATATGTCACCGAATCTCTTGGACAGGGATACATTCGGCCCTCCACATCACCTGTCTCCTCAAGTTTCTTTTATGTGAAGAAGAAGGAGGGAGGTCTGCATCTGTGCATTGACTATAGAGTTCTAAATTCCATCACAGTGGGGTTCAGTTACCCACTACCTCTCATCGCCATGGCGGTGGAGTCAATCCTCGGAGCACGCTTCTTTACAAAACTGGATCTTAGGAGCGCGTATAACTTGGTGAGAATCCGGGAGGGAGATGAGTGGAAAACCGCGTTTAGTACCACATCTGGCCATTATGAGTACCTCGTCATGCCGTATGGGTTGAAAAATGCTCCAGCCGTTTTCCAATCCTTTGTTGACGAGATTCTCAGGGACCTGCATGGGCAGGGTGTAGTGGTTTACATTGATGACATACTGATCTATTCCGCCACACGCACCACGCATGTGTCTCTGGTGTGCAAGGTACTTGGGCAACTGAGCATGCATGACCTGTACGTCAAGGCAGAGAAATGTGTGTTCTCCAAACAAGCCGTCTCTTTCCTGGAGTATCGCATTTCCACATCTGGGGTGGTGATGGAGTGTGACCGCATTGTGGCCGTGCGTAATTGGCCGACTCTGACCACGGTAAAGGAGGTGCAGCAATTGTTAGGGTTTGCCAATTACTACCGGAGGTTTATCCGGGGTTTTGGGCAGGTGTCTGCTCCCATTACCTCACTGCTGAAAGGGGGTCCGGTGCGGTTACGGTGGTCGGCGGAGGCGGACAGAGCTTTTGGTCGTCTGAAGGCGTTGTTTACCGATGCTCCCGTATTGGCTCATCCAGACCCCTCTTTGGCATTCATAGTGGAGGTGGACGTGTCCGAGGCTTGTGTTGGAATCGTGCTATCACAGCGCTCGGGCACGCCCCGAAGCTTCGCCCCTGCGCTTTCTTTTCGAGGAAGCTCATTCTGAAACTATGATGTGGGGCATCGGGAGTTGCTGGCTGTGGTAAAAGCTCTGAAGGTGTGGAGACATTGGCTTGAGGGGGTGAAACATTCTTTTCTCATCTGGATTGACCACCGTAATCTGGAGTACATCTGGGCGGCGAGAAGACTGAATCCTCGTCAGGCAAGGTGGGCGATGTTTTTTTACCAGATTTAGCTTCACTATCTCTTACAGACCAGGTTCCCGTAACGCAAAGGCCGACGCACTGTCCCGTCTCTATGATACCGAGGAGCGGCCCATTGATCCCACCCCCATACTTCCGGCCTCTTGACTGGTGGCACCGGTGTTATAGGAGGTGGACGAGGACATCGAGCGGGCGTCTCGGTTAGAACCTCCTCCACCACAGTGTCCAGCAGGTCGGAGGTACGTTCCGCTTGGTGTTCGTGATAGATTGATCAGGTGGGCCCACACGCCACCCTCCTCTGGTCATCCGGGGATCGAGAGTACAGTGCGGGCTCTTAGGGGGAAGTACTGGTGGCCCACCTTGGCTAAGGATGTGAGGGTTTATGTTTCCTCCTGTTGGGTGTGGGCTCAGTGTAAGGCTCCTAGACCCCTGCCTAGAGGGAAGTTACATCCCCTCCCCGTTCCATAGCGGCCTTGGTCACACCTGTCTGTGGACTTTCTTACCGATCTTCCTCCGTCACAGGGGAACACTACGATCCTGGTCGTTGTGGATTGCTTCTCTAAGTCCTGTCGTCTCCTCCCTTTGCCCGGTCTCCCTACGACCCTACAGACTGTGGAGGCTCTGTTTACACACGTCTTCCGGCACTACGGGGTGCCTGAGGATATAGTTTCTGTTCGGGGTCCCCAGTTCACTTCCCGGGTTTGGAAGGCATTCATGGAGCGTCTGGGGGTCTCGATCAGCCTGACCTCTGGTAATGGACAGTAATGGACAGGTGGAGAGAGTGAACCAGGATGTGGGCAGGTTTCTGCGGTCGTATTGCCAGGACCGGCCTGGAGAGTGGGCGAGGTTCGTCCCATGGGCCGAGATGGCCCAGAATTCACTTCGCCACTCCTCCACGGACCTGTCGCCATTTCAGTGCGTGCTGGGCTGTTGGGATGCCACGGTCCTGGTACCGTGGCATCAGAGTTAGACCGAGGCTCCTGCGGTGGAGGATTGAGTGCAGCGCTCAAAGGAGACCTGGGGAGCCGTCCAGGAAATCCTGAAACGGGCCGGTGGGCGACAGAAGGTGAGCGCTGACCGCCACCGTAGTGAGGCCCCCATGTTCACACCGGGGGACAGGGTCTGGCTCTTGACCTGAAACCTGCCTCTCCGCCTGCCCTGCTGGAAGCTGGGTCCGCGGTTTGTGGGGCCATTTAAAGTCCTGAGGAGAATTAACGAGGTGTGTTATAGGTTACAGCTCCCGTCTTACTATCGTATTAACCCCTCGTTTCATGCGCTGGTCCACTACAGGACGCTGAAGTGCGTCGGGTGGCGCTCGGTGGTCGTCTTTTCCGTTCTACTAGCTGCCACAGATCCTTTTTCCTTTTCTTTTGGTTATGTCTGTTTTGTGTTTCACCTGGTTTCATTTTGCTTGTTTAATAAAACCTCCTTTTCCTTCGGAACTTGTTTCTCCTGCGCCTGACTCCACACCTACATCTCCTTGGGGAGATCTGACACTACTCTGCCAGTCCAGAACATTCTATTATTAGTAACAGCGTGCAACCTCTATGTCCCCGTATCACTGACCTTACATACGTTTTTTATTCATTTTTATAACCCTTATTTAACTATGCATGCTGTTAAAGGGGAACGACAGATTTCTACCTTGTCAGCTCGGGGATTCAATGCAGCAACCTTTCGGTTACTGGCCCAACGCTCTAACCACTAGGCTACCTGCCGCCCCAGATTCACTACCTATCATATGCCAGGCCATCTACATAATAAAGCACAATTGTTTTCACTGTATTGAGTTACCAAACAAACCCTCTGAAGCCCATATTTCTAAAGGTAGCAGCACGATCCCAGCACCTGGCCATATAGAACATGATATGGATCATCTACGAAAGTGTAACCATTAGGATTTGGACAAAACCACTCAATCCCTGTCCTTCCATCCCGCCAGGCCCATAAGCCCGAAAATGTATTGTCCTGCCATGGGGATAGTGCAGCCGTACATGCTCAGTGGAAGCAGAGGAGTCAATCTGCTCAGTAGAAACAGAGGAGTCAACCTGCTCAGTAGAAACAGGAGTCAACCTGCTCAGTAGAAACAGAGGAGTCAACCTGCTCAGTAGAAACAGAGGAGTCAACCTGCTCAGTAGAAACAGGAGTCAACCTGCTCAGTAGAAACAGAGGAGTCAACCTGCTCAGTAGAAACAGAGGAGTCAACCTGCTCAGTAGAAACAGAGGAGTCAACCTGCTCAGTAGAAACAGAGGAGTCAACCTGCTCAGTAGAAACAGAGGAGTCAACCTGCTCAGTAGAAACAGAGGAGTCAACCTGCTCAGTAGAAACAGAGGAGTCAACCTGCTCAGTAGAAACAGAGGAGTCAACCTGCTCAGTAGAAACAGAGGAGTCAACCTGCTCAGTAGAAACAGAGGAGTCAACCTGCTCAGTAGAAACAGAGGAGTCAACCTGCTCAGTAGAAACAGAGGAGTCAACCTGCTCAGTGGAAGCAGAGGAGTCAACCTGCTCAGTAGAAACAGGAGTCAACCTGCTCAGTAGAAACAGGAGTCAACCTGCTCAGTAGAAACAGAGGAGTCAACCTGCTCAGTAGAAACAGAGGAGTCAACCTGCTCAGTAGAAACAGAGGAGTCAACCTGCTCAGTAGAAACAGGAGTCAACCTGCTGGAGATCCTTAATGGCATAAGTACTATAATTAGGCTGAATACAAATGAGGAGGTTTTGGGGCTTACGGGTCAAGCTCCGTGTGTCCATGCTTGTTTTTGTGCAGAGGTGAGTAATGTCCTCGTAAGTCACAGCAGCAACGGGGCAGTGTTGCCATGACTGTACCACTGTAACATTATGACAGTGTTGCCATGACTGCACCTCTGTAACATTATGACAGTGTTGCCATGACTGCACCGCTGTAACATTATGACAGTGTTGCCATGACTGCACCGCTGTAACATTATGACAGTGTTGCCATGACTGCACCGCTGTAACATTATGACAGTGTTGCCATGACTGCACCTCTGTAACATTATGACAGTGTTGCCATGACTGCACCGCTGTAACATTATGACAGTGTTGCCATGACTGCACCGCTGTAACATTATGACAGTGTTGCCATGACTGCACCGCTGTAACATTATAAGTGTTGCCATGACTGCACCGCTGTAACATTATGACAGTGTTGCCATGACTGCACCGCTGTAACATTATGACAGTGTTGCCATGACTGCACCGCTGTAACATTATGACAGTGTTGCCATGACTGCATCACTGTAACATTAGTGTTTTGACAGCCCTGATCTGAAACAATGACCAAATCAAGGAAAAGAGACGAGGGGAGAAAAGGAACTAATTGAATTACCTTTTGATTTCAGCTAAGATGTTACACAGCTGCATATGCTTCTGGCAGCGTCCTTTGTACGTGCTGTAAGAAGTATGTTTGTACATAGTGGTCTGTGTTTAGACAATCCACGCATTCATCCTAATCTTAAATCTAGTATTTTGTCATTTCTTCAGAACATTTCATTTTTCATAATGGTCATTTATGTATGTTTGTGTGTAGCAGCGTTTCAGCTAGTGCCTGATTTAGTATGGCTGTGTGAATGTATAATTATGTGTAATTGAGTGGCTATATATTTATGTTTGGGAGCGGTGTGTGTGTGTGTGTTAGCCTGCATTGCTGCTTTGTGTGTGTGTTCTTGCATGCATATGTGTGTTTGTGTGTGTGTGTGCCTTCCTGCTTGCATGTGTGTGCCTTCCTGCGTGCATGCATGTGTGTGTGTGCCTTCCTGTGTGTGTGTGCCATCCTGTGTGTGTGCGTGTGTGTATGCCACAGCCTGCATGCTTGCTGCCATGTTGCCTGTATGATTGGGTCCATTTTGCCACGGTCATCCGGTGACAACTTGATCTTGTTTCTGCGACTGAAGACAGAGCGTTGGGAGAGAAACCCTCAGCTGAAGACAAAGCTTTGAGAGAGAAACCCTCAGCTGAAGACAAAGCTTTGAGAGAGAAACCCTCAGCTGAAGACAATGCTTTGAGAGAGAAACCCTCAGCTGAAGACAGAGCTTTGAGGGAGAGACCCTCAGCTGAAGACTATGCTTTGAGAGAGAAACCCTCAGCTGAAGACAGAGCTTTGAGGGAGAGACCCTCAGCTGAAGACAATGCTTTGAGAGAGAAACCCTCAGCTGAAGACAGAGCTTTGAGGGAGAGACCCTCAGCTGAAGACAATGCTTTGAGAGAGAAACCCTCAGCTGAAGACAGAGCTTTGAGGGAGAGACCCTCAGCTGAAGACAGAGCTTTGAGGGAGAGACCCTCAGCTGAAGACAGAGCTTTGAGGGAGAGACCCTCAGTTGAAGACAAAGCTTTGAGAGAGAAACCCTCAGCTGAAGACAAAGCTTTGAGGGAGAGACCCTCAGCTGAAGACAGAGCTTTGAGGGAGAGACCCTCAGTTGAAGACAAAGCTTTGAGAGAGAAACCCTCAGCTGAAGACAAAGCTTTGAGGGAGAGACCCTCAGCTGAAGACAGAGCTTTGAGGGAGAGACCCTCAGCTGAAGACAGAGCTTTGAGGGAGAGACCCTCAGCTGAAGACAAAGCTTTGAGGGAGAGACCCTCAGCTGAAGACAGAGCTTTGAGGGAGAGACCCTCAGTTGAAGACAGAGCTTTGAGGGAGAGACCCTCAGCTGAAGACAGAGCTTTGAGAGAGAAGCCCTGGGAAAAGAGGACAGCAGGAGGAACAAAGACTGTTTCATTTCTTATTCTGTTTTGTTTGCTTGTTCCTTCCTATTTTCAGCACCCTGCAATCACTGGCTTTTGTTAGCTTTGAATTCAGGTTTAACCTGTTGCAGAGGAGAGGACAAGTTTACCACCCCCCTCACTTCCTCCTCCTCCTCCTCCTCAGACCATCTCCTCTAAACCTTCTTTCACACTCAATCTTGATTTGTAGAGTTTTACATAATGACAAGTTACCACCCCCTTCCCTTCCTTCCTCTCCTCCAAATATTTTCCACCTTGTCCTCCTCCTTTTCCTTCTATCTCCTCCAAACCTTCATTCACACTCAATCTTGATTTGTGGTGTTTTACATAATGACAGTCCACATTCATCTTGAAGGAAGTCATCCTTCGCACCTCTTTTTCTTCTTTCTCTCTCTCCATCCCTCTTTCCCCCTTCCCTCCCTCTCTCTCATGCCCCTTTCCCCCTTCTCTCCCTCTCTCTCTCCATCCCTCTAGCCCCCTTCCCTCCCTCTCTCTCTCCCCCTTTGATCCCACGCTCCCCCTTCTCTCTCTCTCTCTCTCTCTCATCCCTCATTCCCCCTTCCCCTCTCTCTCTCTCTCTCTCTCTCATCCCTCATTCCCCCTTCCCCTCTCTCTCTCTCCCCCTGCCCTCCCTCTCTCTCCCCCTTCCCTCCCCCTCCCTCTCACTCCTCATTCCCCATTTCCTCATTCTCTCTCTCCCCCTTCCCTCCCTCCCCTCTCTCTCTCTCCATCCCTCGTTCCCCCTTCCCTCCCTCTCTCAATCCCCCATTCCCTCCCTCTCTCTCTCATTCACCCCTTCCCTCCCGCTCTCTTCATCCCTCATTCCCCCTTCCCTCCATCTCTCTCTCTATCCCTTGTTCCCCCTTCCTTCCCTCCCTCTATCCCTCCTTCCCTCCCTCTCTCTCTATTCCTCATTCCCCTTTCCCTCCCTCTCTCTCCATCCTCGTTCCCCATTCCCTCCCCTCTCATCTTGTTCCCCCTTCCTTCCCTCTCATCTCTTGTTCCCCCTTCTCTCCCTCCATCCCTCGTTCCCCCTTCCTTCCTTCCCTCCCTTTCTGCCTCCATCCCTCATTCCCCCTTTACTCCCTCTCTCTCTCCATCTCTTGTTCCCCCTTCCCTTCCTCTCTCCCTCTATCCCTCGTTCCCCCCTTCACTCCCTCTCTCCATCCCCCGTTCCCTCCCTCTCTCTCCCTGACAGGTGCATTCAATCAGAAGGTACTTGAGTCACACAATAGTCTGCCTGTCTGTCTGATGTCTCCTTATGCTGGCTAGCGCTGGCTGCTCCCCTCAGAGTCAACTCAACTCAGGTTACCTACCTGCTCCTCACCCTCATCACGTTATTCACACAAAGACCATTTCTGTTAACTAAGTAGTCATAAATTAGAACATGTCGGAGTAGGGTTGCAAAATTTCCCCAAATTCCAGGTTTTCCAGGAATCCAGGTTGGAAGATTCCCAGAATCAGAAAGGAATAAGCAGGAAATCCGGAGTCCTCCAACCAGGATTTAAGGAAAACCAAGGAATTTCGGGAAAATTACAAGAATTTTGCAACCCTATGTCAGAGTATTACACAACATGTATCCCTCAGCTGTGGATAAGAGACATATATAGAGATCACAAAAATACTTCCTTACCCCAGGACACATCAATAGTTTGACTATACCAGACAAAGTCAATAAAGAGAAGCCTGTTTGTGTGCCCTGTGAATAATCAAACTTCTATACCGAGATTTCCTTTTGCTTTGGTTTTTCTACAGATAGTCACCTGCTGAAGTGTCCTGGTTGTAAAGACAGATTTTTGGGATTATCAAGTCCCTGAGCTGAGCACCTGACTCCATTTTTACTCAAGCTGGGCTGAAGCGCATTTGGGTATGCTTTCATTCTGTTCATAGAGATACAGATGTATATTACTCTGGTGTGAACCAACCCAAAAATATTCTCCATAATTCTGCTGGGTGAACTTTATGAACTACCATCATAAATGTAGGCAGCGAGTTAGCATGATCATGATTCTGACACGTGGAGCAAGTTGGGCAATTTCTTTTCCCAGCTTTTCCTGCTAGCCCTATGCAAGTAAAAAGGACAGCTATGCAGGATACATTTAGGCCACGAAGGCCTGATTCACACAGTCTCCTCTGAACAGTTGATGTTGAGAAATGTCTGTTACTTGAACTCTGTGAAGCATTTATTTGGGCTGCGATTTTCTGAGGCTGGTAACTCTAATGAACTTATCCTCTGCAGCAGAGGTAACGCTGGGTCTTCCATTCCTGTGTCGGTTATTTCTCTTTGCTTATTTGAGCTGTTCTTGCCATAATATGGACTTGTTTTTGTTTACCAAATCTTCTGTATACCCCCCCTACCCTGTCACAACACAACTGATTGGCTTAAACACATTAAAATACATTCCACAAATTAACTTTTATCAAGGCAAACCTGTTCATTGAAATGCATTCCAGGTGACTACCTCATGAAGCTGTTTGAGAGAATGCCAAGAGTGTTGCAAAGCTGTCATCAAGGCAAAGGGTGGCTACTTTGAAGAATCTCAAATGTTGATTTGTTTAACACTTTTTTGGTTACTACATGATTCCATATGTGTTATTTCATAGTGTTGATGTTTTCACTATTATTCTACAATGTAGAAAATAGTACAAATAAAGAAAACCCCTTGAATGAGTAGGTGTTCTAAAACTTTTGACCAGTAGTATATAAACATGTACAGATACTATATATAAACATGTACAGATACTGTATATAAACATGTACTGATACTATATATAAACATGTACAGATACTATATATAAACATGTACAGATACTATATATAAACATGTACAGATACTATATATAAACATGTACAGATACTATATATAAACATGTACAGATACTATATATAAACATGTACAGATACTATATATAAACATGTACTGATACTGTATATAAACATGTACTGATACTGTATATAAACATGTACTGATACTATATATAAACATGTACAGATACTGTATATAAACATGTACTGATACTGGATATAAACATGTACTGATACTATATATAAACATGTACAGATACTATATATAAACATGTTACAGACATATTTAGTTATAATATGTCAGCGTTTGTGAATGAAGAATGTAGACCATGCGCCCCGCTGTGGCCCAGGAGTATTACACATGAACTAACGCACAAACAGAGATTTATTTAACAAGATTGAGAAGAAAGGGAGTGTGTTTCTCCTTCGTCTCCCGAACAAGACGAGACACATAGACTGAAACTGGGTGTGAGCGTCTTGAAAGAAGCACTCGCGATAGAGTTAGAGAGAGAGAGAGAGGATGAAGTGTTTTTGAGGAGGGGAACGCCTGTATCCCACGGCCAGGTAAGGGCCCGGGATCGAGAGCAGCGATACTGTACTATTCCAGACGGCAAGGTGGTCTGACTGAACATGTTCCCTGGGTGATTTGGGATGAGGCAACAACAAGGCCCTGGAAAGCACTCCGGCTCCACTATCCCACGGGAATATCACAAATCATCCATAAAGAAAGTGAAGGTCTGGAGGTGGAGGGGTGAAGGGAGGGAGGAAAGAAGAGGAGAAGGAGGAGGGAGATGGTTATAGGAAGAGAAGGAAAACAAGAGTGCTGAATCAGGTGGCTCTTGCTCTTGGTCCATTTCACAATGCTATGATATGGAGTTACACACAGAAACCTGCCTGTTTTACAGCCATTTCCCAGAAAGACAATCACAATGTCTATTCCACAGCACACCAGCCATGTTGGTTTTTTGTTACTCATAACAGGAAACGAATGATCTGACTACTCATTGTTCATCTCCCTCAAAGCTTCTTTACATGTCAACTTCAACAAACTTTACCTCACCATATTCTTGCATTTACGTAGGTGGGAATTGTCTCTTTTTCTCAGTGGGAGTGTGTGGTAACACCAGCTGTCCCTCCCACGTCTCTCTTACAGAACATGAGGTTTTCTGTGTCTGCTACTGCAAAACCCAGGAGGAAAATGGTAATAGTTATAGCTTGCAGGATGTGGCTGTGTGCTATGGCAGCATTTTGCCCTCAGGGTTGCCAGATCGGGCCTGTGTCCGGAACGTGTTAACTAATACAGGCGGTTGTCAAGTTCCTCTGGAGCTGTCACAGCACTCTGGACTGAAACCAGCCAGAGAGAGAATCAAGGTCTGCTCTCTGGTTGTGACCCCAACCAAATGCTCCCGAAGCTGTTAAAAAAATTGTGTGTCTTTACTGACATATTATTCAGAGATTAGGTTTGTTAAGTCTAAATCCCATTGATTAGGTGTGTAGGCTTGTTTGGAGAACGTATACTTTGTGAATGAGCAGGTTGCGTTGTAATTGTCTTAACATTTCAGACAGCATTTACTCAAACCCCTCTATAAAATTGTAACTATTAAATCCATATCTCTTTTTCACATATTTTCCCATTGTTTTCTTGTGCTTCCCATATTCACAATATCACCATTTCATATCAACTTTTCTAGTCATTGACAACTTCTGCCATCTTTTTTGTTGTTGTAAAGACTTTATTTACTTTTTAAGGTACAGTAACTCTATAGTACTTGAATTAGCTGACAAGGTGCCGTATTACCTTCTGACATCTGGCATTGCTTCATTAGTTCATAGACAGTTCACAGACAGACAGAAAGACAGACAGACAGACAGACAGACAGACAGACAGACAGACAGACAGACAGACAGACAGACAGACAGACAGACAGACAGACAGACAGACAGACAGACAGACAGACAGACAGACAGACAGACAGACAGACAGACAGACAGACAGACAGACAGACAGACAGACAGACAGACAGAGATAGTTATCATCTGTCTCCATCTATCACCTCTGAAATGCTTCTCCAGTTCCACTGTCTGCTAACTTGCCCGACTAGTGGTTTAACAACTCTGGTCAACAACAACACTACGGTACACACACACACACACACACACACGCACACACACACACACACACACACACACACACACACACACACACACACACACACACACACACACACACACACACACACACACACACACACACACACCACACACACACACACACATAGGGACACACACACATACAGAGACACACACAGAGAGGGACACATACACACATACAGAGACACACACACACAGAGACACACATACAGAGACACACACACACACACATACACACACACAGAGAGACACACAGAGACACACACACGGATACACACACACACAGAGATACACACACACACACACACATAGACACACACATGGAGACACACACACACAGAGACACACACACACACATTTGATTTAGGGACACACATACACACACACAGAGACACACATAGAGACACACACACACAGAGACACACACAGAGACACACATACAGAGACACACACATGCACACACAGAGACACACACAGAGACACACACAGAGATACACACACACACACAGAGACACACACACACACACACAGACACACAGACACACACACACAGACACACACACAGAGACACGCACACACACAGACACACACACAGAGACACACACACACACACATTTGATTTGATTTGATTTGACATACACAGAGACACACACATACACACTCACACACAGAAACACACACACACAGACACAGAGAGAGACACACACACACACATTTGATTTGATTTGATTTGACATACCCAGAGACACACACACACACGCACAGAGAGAGAATACTCACGGAGAAATGACAGCATGGCAAAGGAATGCCTTCAAACGATCACAATAGACAGAATGCAAATCCTCTTGGCCTTTCCACAACTTTTTAAGTAACAAGTGTATTTCTTCTGTGTCGGTACACTGGTAAAAGTGTGCACTCTCTTCACAATTTCTTCACATACAATGTTTTTGAGGGCAAAAGGCCACTGTATGAAGTGAGCCATAGTGAACTATTTTTTGGTTCTATATAGCACCATTTCTTCTAACAGTGTACGACAAACAAATATGCATTGAAGAAACTCCACGTATTGAACAAAAAGATGGATGGTAAACGTCAAGATTAGACTCCTTTCTATGATCTAAAAGGAACGGTCGATGTGATCACTCTTGATTAAGATCTGAACATAACATTGGTTATAAGAGACAGAGACGAAACAGAGACAAAACAGAGACTACGGCCCTTATTATCTGTTATTATTGTTATTTGGAACAAGTCAGGATAACATATTCTAGCAGGGTCCGTCTTGCCTTCTAGTAGGGTCCGTCTTGTCTTCTAGTTTGGTCAGTCTTGTCTTCTAGTTTGGTCAGTCTTGTCTTCTAGTTTGGTCAGTCTTGTCTTCTAGCAGGGTCCGTCTTGTCTACTAGTAGGGTCCGTCTTGTCTTCTAGTAGGGTCTGTCTTGTCTTCTAGTAGGGTCCGTCTTGTCTTCTAGCAGGGTCCGTCTTGTCTTCTAGTAGGGTCTGTCTTGTCTTCTAGCAGGGTCCGTCTTGTCTTCTAGCAGGGTCCGTCTTGTCTTCTAGTCTTCTAGTAGGGTCCGTCTTGTCTTCTAGTAGGGTCCGTCTTGTCTTCTAGCAGGGTCCGTCTTGTCTTCTAGGGTCCGTCTTGTCTTCCGTCTAGTAGGGTCCGTCTTGTCTTCTAGCAGGGTCCGTCTTGTCTTCTAGCAGGGTCCATCTTCTCTTCTAGCAGGGTCCGTCTTCTCTTCTAGCAGTTTCCGTCTTGTCTTCTAGTAGGGTCCGTCTTGAATTCTAGTAAGGTCCTTCTTCTCCTCTAGCAGGGTCCGTCTGGCCTTCTAGCAGGGTCCGTCTTGTCTTCTAGTAGGGTCCGTCTTGTCTTCTAGCAGGGTCCGTCTTTCCTTCTAGTAGGGTCCGTCTTTCCTTCTAGCAGGGTCTGTCTTGTCTTCTAGTAGGGTCCGTCTTGTCTTCTAGCAGGGTCCGTCTTGTCTTCTAGTAGGGTCCGTCTTGTCTTCTAGCAGGGTCCGTCTTGTCTTCTAGCAGGGGGTCTTGTCTTCTAGCAGGGTCTTGTCTTCTCTAGGGTCCGTCTTGTCTTCTAGCAGGGTCCGTCTTGTCTTCTAGTAGGGTCCGTCTTTCTTCTAGCAGGGTCCGTCTTGTCTTCTAGCAGGGTCCGTCTTGTCTTCTAGCAGGCAGGGTCCGTCTTGTCTTCTAGCAGGGTCCGTCTTGTCTTCTAGCAGGGTCCGTCTTGTCTTCTAGCAGGGGTCTTGTCTTCTAGCAGTCTTGTCTTCTAGCAGGGTCCGTCTTGTCTTCTAGCAGGGTCCGTCTTGTCTTCTAGCAGGGTCCGTCTTGTCTTCTAGCAGGGTCCGTCTTGTCTTCTAGCAGGGTCCGTCTTGTCTTCTAGTAGGGTCCGTCTTGTCTTCTAGCAGGGTCCGTCTTCTCTTCTAGCAGGGTCCGTCTTTGTCTTCTAGCAGGGTCCGTCTTGTCTTCTAGCAGGGTCCGTCTTGTCTTCTAGTAAGGTCCGTCTTCTCTTCTAGCAGGGTCCGTCTTGTCCTAGCAGGGTCTGGTCTTCTAGCAGGGTCCGTCTTGTCTTCTAGTAGGGTCCGTCTTGTCTTCTAGCAGGGTCCATCTTGTCTTCTAGCAGGGTCCGTCTTGTCTTCTAGCAGGGTCCGTCTTGTCTTCTAGCAGGGTCCGTCTTGTCTTCTAGCAGGGTCCGTCTTGTCTTCTAGCAGGGTCCGTCTTGTCTTCTAGCAGGGTCCGTCTTGTCTTCTAGCAGGGTCCGTCTTTCTAGCAGGGTCCGTCTTGTCTTCTAGCAGGGTCCGTCTTGTCTTCTCAGGGTCCATCTTGTCTTCTAGCAGGGTCCGTCTTGTCTTCTAGCAGGGTCCGTCTTGTCTTCTAGCAGGGTCCGTCTTGTCTTCTAGCAGGGTCCGTCTTGTCTTCTTGTCTTGTCTTCTAGCAGGGTCCGTCTTGTCTTCTAGTAAGGTCCTTCTTCTCTTCTAGCAGGGTCCGTCTGGCCTTCTAGCAGGGTCCGTCTTGTCTTCTAGTAGGGTCCGTCTTGTCTTCTAGCAGGGTCCGTCTTTCCTTCTAGTAGGGTCCGTCTTTCCTTCTAGCAGGGTCCGTCTTGTCTTCTAGTAGGGTCCGTCTTGTCTTCTAGCAGGGTCCGTCTTGTCTTCTAGCAGGGTCCGTCTTGTCTTCTAGCAGGGTCCGTCTTGTCTTCTAGCAGGGTCCGTCTTGTCTTCTAGCAGGGTCTTGTCTTCTAGCAGGGTCTTGTCTTGTCTTCTAGCAGGGTCCGTCTTGTCTTCTAGCAGGGTCCGTCTTGTCTTCTAGCAGGGGTCTTGTCTTCTAGTAGGGTCCGTCTTGTCTTCTAGCAGGGTCCGTCTTGTCTTCTAGCAGGGTCCGTCTTGTCTTCTAGTAGGGTCCGTCTTGTCTTCTAGCAGGGTCCGTCTTGTCTTCTAGCAGGGTCCGTCTTGTCTTCTAGCAGGGTCCGTCTTGTCTTCTAGTAGGGTCCGTCTGGTCTTCTAGCAGGGTCCGTCTTGTCTTCTAGCAGGGTCCGTCTTCTCTTCTAGCAGGGTCCGTCTTGTCTTCTAGCAGGGTCCGTCTTGTCTTCTAGCAGGGTCCGTCTTGTCTTCTAGCAGGGTCCGTCTTCTCTTCTAGCAGGGTCCGTCTTCTCTTCTAGCAGTCTTCTAGCAGGAGTCCCGTCTTGTCTTCTAGCAGGGTCCGTCTTGTCTTCTAGCAGGGTCCGTCTTGTCTTCTAGTAGGGTCCGTCTTGTCTTCTAGCAGGGTCCGTCTTGTCTTCTAGCAGGGTCTTGTCTTCTAGCAGTCTTGTCTTCTAGCAGTCTTCTAGCAGTCTTGTCTTCTAGCAGGGTCCGTCTTGTCTTCTAGCAGGGTCCGTCTTGTCTTCTAGCAGGGTCCGTCTTGTCTTCTAGCAGGGTCCGTCTTGTCTTCTAGCAGGGTCCTTGTCTTTAGCAGGGTCCGTCTTTCTAGCAGGGTCCGTCTTGTCTTCTAGCAGGGGTCTTGTCTTCGTCTTGTCTTCTAGCAGGGTCCGTCTTGTCTTCTAGCAGGGTCCGTCTTGTCTTCTAGCAGGGTCCGTCTTGTCTTCTAGCAGGGTCCGTCTTGTCTTCTAGCAGGGTCCGTCTTGTCTTCTAGCAGGGTCCGTCTTGTCTTCTAGCAGGGTCCGTCTTGTCTTCTAGCAGGGTCCGTCTTCTCTTCTAGCAGGGTCCGTCTTCTCTTCTAGCAGGCAGGGTCCGTCTTCTCTTCTAGCAGGGTCCGTCTTGTCTTCTAGCAGGGTCCGTCTTGAATTCTAGTAAGGTCCTTCTTCTCTTCTAGCAGGGTCCGTCTGGTCTTCTAGCAGGGTCCGTCTTGTCTTCTAGTAGGGTCCGTCTTGTCTTCTAGCAGGGTCCGTCTTTCCTTCTAGTAGGGTCCGTCTTTCCTTCTAGCAGGGTCCGTCTTGTCTTCTAGTAGGGTCCGTCTTGTCTTCTAGCAGGGTCCGTCTTGTCTTCTAGTAGGGTCCGTCTTGTCTTCTAGCAGGGTCTTGTCTTCTAGCAGTCTTGTCTTCTAGCAGTCTTCTATCAGGGTCCGTCTTGTCTTCTAGCAGGGTCTGTCTTGTCTTCTAGCAGGGTCCGTCTTGTCTTCTAGCAGGGTCCGTCTTGTCTTCTAGCAGGGTCCGTCTTGTCTTCTAGCAGGGTCCGTCTTGTCTTCTAGCAGGGTCCGTCTTGTCTTCTAGCAGGGTCCGTGTTGTCTTCTAGTAGGGAACGTCTTGTCTTCTAGCAGGGTCAGTCTTGTCTTCTAGTAGGGTCCATCATGTCTTCTAGTAGGGTCCGTCTTGTCTTCTCTCTCAGGGCTTGGTATCTGGCTAAAGCAAACATAATGACTAGATGGCTCTATAGCTCAGAGTACATGCATACAGAGTACACACACACCTGTGGAGCCAAAAGCACCTGCCAGAGGTCACGAAAGCAGACTCCCTGTCTCCATGAACACACACACACCCTTGGGTGGCCCCAGAGCCCAGTGTGGTCCGGCTTCAGGGCAGTGGCGTTGTTTGAATTAGCACTGTCCCATGAGTGAGGGTTGAAAAGATACAGGGACTGATAACCACAGAGAGAAAGAAAAGATAGAAAAGAGAAAGAGAAAGGGGGAGAGCGAGGGAGGGAGGGAGGGAGGGAGGGAGGGAGGGAGGGCGGGAGGGAGGGAGGGAGGGAGGGAGGGATGGTTCGGGAGAGAGGGAGGGAGGGAGGGAGGGATGGATGGTTCGGGGAGAGGGAGGGAGGGAGGGAGGGAGGGAGGGAGGGAGGGAGGGAGGGAGGGAGGGAGGGAGGGATGGATGGGGGATGGAGGGAGGGAAAAAAAGGAGTGCAGGTGTTCAGGTCAATTCCTTTGGCTTAAGAAGGTAACAGGTGAACACAGTGTTCTCACCAGAGATAATGACATGCTCTGGGGTTCTGGAGCCGGACTCCACCATATGAACAAATACAGCGCCTCCTGAAAGGATTCATACCCCTTCACTTATTCTATATTTTGTTGTGCTACAGCCTGAATTCAAAATTGATTAAAAAAAATGTTTTACTCATCTACCCACGATGAGAAAGTGAAAACGTGTTTTTAGAACTTTTAGCAAATGTATTGAAAATGAAAAACATACAGATCTCATTTCCAAAAGTATTCACACCCCTGAGTCAATACATGTTAGAATCACCTCTGGCAGCGATTACAGCTGTGAGTCTTTCTGGGTAAGTCTTTAAATAAAAAATAAATAAAAAATCTATTAGACACAAACACATTTTTAATTCTTTTTTTTACCCCTTTTCTCCCCAATGTTGTGGTATCCAATTGGTAGGTACAGTCTTGTCCCATCCCTGCAACTCCCGTACGGGAGTCAAGGGTCAAGAGCCATGCGTCCTCCAAAACGCGACCCAACCAAGCCGCACTGCTTCTTGACACAATGCCCGCTTAACCCGGAAGCCAGCCGCACCAATGTGTCGGAGGAAACACTGTACACCTGGCGATCGTGTCAGCGTGCATGTGCCTGGCCCACCACAGGAGTTGCTAGAGCGCGATGGAACAAGGACATCCCAAACCCTCCCCTAACCCGGACGACGCTGTGCCAATTGTGCTGCCCCATGGGTCTCCCGGTCGCGGCCGGTCTCCTAGTCACAGCCGGTTGTGACAGAGCCTAGACTCGAACCAGGATCTCTAGTGACACAGCTAGCACTGCGATGCCTAGGACCACTGCACACCTCGGGAGGCACACATACCCATATTTAGCAGATGTTATTGCAGGTGTAGCAAAATGCTTGTAAAGAGCTATGCACACCTGGATTGTAAAATATATGTTTCTTACAAAAAATCTTCAAGCTCTGTCAAGTTGGTTGTTGATCATTGTTACACAGCCATTTTCAAGTCTTGCCATAGATTCTTAAGCCGATTTAAGTCAAAACTGTATCTAGGCCACTCATGAACATTCAATGTCATCTTGGTAATCAGCTCCAGTGTATAATTGTCCTTGTGTTTTAGGTTATTGTCCTGCTGAAAGGTCAATTTGTCTCCCAGTGTCGGTTGAAAAGCAGACTGAACCAGGTTTTCCTCTAAGATGTTGCCTGTGCTTATCTCTATTCCGTTTCTTTTTATGTGTTGTATTTGTTCCAAACATAAGGATTTGTATTCAGGACATAAAGTTAAATACCTTGTTCCATGTTTTTTGCAGTTTTATGCATGTTTTGGAATATTTGTATTCTATATAGGCTTCCTTCTTTTCACTCTGTCAATTAGGTTAGTAATGTGGAATTACTACAATGTTTTTGATACATCCTCAGTTTTCTCCTATCACATTGGCCTCGTGGTGAAATCCCTGAGAAGTTTCCTTCCTCTCCAGCAACTGAGTTAGTAAGGAGGTCTGTATCTATGTAGTAACTGGGTGTATTGATACACCATCCAAAGTGTAATTAATAACTTCACCATGTTCAAAGGGATATTTAATGTCTGTTTTTCTACATGTATTTACCCATGTGCTAACAGGTTCCCTTCTTCCCTTCATACCTCCCTGTTGTATGTGGTTGAATCTGTTTTTGAAATTCACTGCTCGACTGGGGGATTTTACAGATAGTTGTACGTGTGGGATAGAGAGATGAGGTAGTCATTCAAAAATCATGTTAATAAACACTATTATTGCACACACAATCCATTCAACTTATGTGACTTGTTAAGCATTTTTTAAAATCCTGAATTTGTTTACACTTGCTATAACAAAGGGGTTGAAATACTTATTGACTCAAGACATTTCTGCTTTTGGGGTGGCAAGTAGCTTAGTGGTTAGAGCGTTAGGCCAGTAACTGAAAGGTTGCTGGATCAAATCCCCGAGCTGACAAGTTGGCTTTATCTGTCGTTCTCCCCCTGAACAAAGCAGTTAACCCACTGTTCCCTGGTAGGCCGTCATTGTAAATAAGAATTTGTTCTTAACTGACTTGCCTAGTTAAATAAAGGTTAAAAAAAGGATAGATGTAATTTTTTCAAATTAATTTGTAAAAATGTCTAAAAACATAATTCCACTTTGACATTACGGGGTATTATACGTAGGCCAGTGACCTAAAATCTCAATTTAATACATTTTCAATTCAGGCTGTAACACAACAAAATGTGGAAAAAGTCAAGTTATGTGAATACTTTCTGAAGGTACTGTACCTTCAGAAAGACAAGCCACCCATTAAAATAGATTGAGAGTTAGGCAGAGTATGATGCTGCGTGTGAATGTAACTCTTAACGTTTGTGAAGGTTTTTTGTTCAAGTTACTTGCATATTATTTTGTTTCATATTTGCATATAGAATGCCTCATTGGTTAGAAAAAAAACTTGCAGTTCTGTTCTAAAAATGAGTTGTAGGTCTCTGTACAGCGATCTTAAAATATCACTCAATACAGTTTTAAAAACTTAACCTTGCAAATGCATAATTCAAATGTAAATAGTAGAGGATTAGAGGTTAGCTCAAGGTGGGGGCTTTGTAGTTTTTAGCAATGGAGGGACTGAAGAAAGGAGTAGAAAGGAAGAGTTACTGAGAGAGGGAGTGGGAGGACAGAGGCGATGAGAGACCCCCTTCTCAGTGGAAGTGGGCCCGAAGAGACACATCTGTTTGCTTGTGCTGATGCATGACTGCACTCACACGTGCACACACGCACACACACACACACCCCACGTATGTGCACGTACACATGCACCAGACAGACAGACAGACAGACAGACAGACAGACAGACAGACAGACAGACAGACAGACAGACAGACAGACAGACAGACAGACAGACAGACAGACAGACAGACACTTGCATTGGTTTGTTGGTTTCTGTCTCTGAACAGTCTGTATTGCAGTTTCAATGAGTGAAAAGGGAGCACCACCTTATGCATATCTATTGCTGTCTATTGCTGTCTATTGCTGTCTATTGATGTCTATTGATGTCCACCCATATTTTCCCTTTTCTATTAACACCCGGTAGTGGAGCTCAGCTACAGAATTGATCTGTCTTGATGGGGCCGTTCACACCTTCACACACTCAGAGAATCCCCCAACCTCCATTGGTTTTACCTGGCTGGGATGATGGTTTCACTCATTTCAGATGGCTTTATTCCTTCAACTAATAGCACTCAAGTCTCCTCAAATTCTTCTTAAGTGTTGTGTTCATCTAACAGAGTGTGAAAGGTCGGTCCGAAAGAGGCATGTTCAACCACTCAGCCTGTTACAAGAGAAAGGGAAAACCCTCCCTCTCTAATCTTTTACTGATGGCTTCTCTCTCCTCTGATGTTCCTACTGCTTTCACGCACAGCACCCAAGTCTCTCTCCTCCAATTCTCCTCGAATCCCAATGTGTGTCATATAAATGGAAAGGGAGAGGGAGTATTCCATGTTTTACTGTCCCTCCAAGATGTTCTCACACACAGCACCCAAGTCTGTCTCCTCATCTCACGTTCATTTAAAGGAAGGACAAATTTCATTTCACTGTATTTGTTTACAAGGTCCTGGGGCCTCATGTCTTCAAGGTTCATCAATAATGTTGGCCCTCAGGGATGAATAACGTTTATTGAACTGAATTTAATTATTTTTAGTCAAGGTACTCTAATGCAGGGTTTCCCAAACTCGGTCCCGGGGCCCCCCGGGTGCACGTTTATTTTTTTTGCCACAGCACTACACAGCTGATTCAAATAACCAACTCATCATCAAGCTTAGGTTATTTGAATCAGCTGTGTAGTGCTAGGACTTAAAACCAAAACGTGCACCAAGGCACTCCACAAGAATATTCAAATCAAACAGTATTCTAATGTATGTAAGATGCAAGCAGAGGACAAGAGTAGAGGGGACTACTGAAAAGAACTAATATGTTAATATCACTGCTAATGAGAGATAAAGAGAGAGATGGGCAGATAGAGAGTCCCACACCTTAAAGGATAGGCCGTTCATGCCCAGGGAGAGGTGATGAAAGGTGAACGACTACCTGTCAGAGGTTTTATTGTGCAAAAGGCCTCTCTTTCACTCTCTTTCTCTTTCATTCTCCTTCGCCCACATTCCATCTCTTTCTCTGTAATGGTTGCAGGTGCCATCATTCCCTAAGACGGCATTGTTTCTAATTTCTGGGTCTGAAAAGTCACCCTACCTTACATAGTGCACTATTTTAACCACGACCCATTGGGTAGTGGGTGTCTGACAGTCAGTAACTAAAGGGTAGTGGGTGTCTGACAGTAACTAAAGGGTGGTGGGTGTCTGATAATCAGTAACTAAAGGGTGGTGGGTATCTTACAGTAACTAAAGGGTAGTGGGTGTCTAATAGTCAGTAACTAAAGGGTGGTGGGTGTCTGATAATCAGTAACTAAAGGGTGGTGGGTATCTTACAGTAACTAAAGGGTAGTGGGTGTCTAATAGTCAGTAACTAAAGGGTGGTGGGTGTCTGATAATCAGTAACTAAAGGGTGGTGGGTATCTTGACAGTAACTAAAGGGTAGTGGGTGTCTAATGTCAGTAACTAAAGGGTGGTGGGTGTCTGATAATCAGTAACTAAAGGGTGGTGGGTACAGTAAAGGGTAGTGGGTGTCTGACAGTCAGTAACTA
>NC_056439.1:46761358-46803858 GCF_018296145.1 Oncorhynchus tshawytscha | reverse complement strand
ACCTTCCACCCTAGACCCACTTCAATTTGCTTACCGACCCAATAGATCCACAGACGATGCAATTGCCACCCATCTGGACAAGAGGAATACCTATGTAAGAATGCTGTTCATTGACTATAGCTTAGCATTCAACACCATAGTACCTTCCAAGCTCATCATCAAGCTCGAGGCCTTGGGGCTGAACCCCACCCTGTCCAACTGGGTCCTGGACTTCCTGACAGGTCGCCCCCAGGTGGTGAAGGTAGGAAACAACACCTCCTCTTCGCTGATCCTCAACACTGGGGCCCCACAAGGCTGCGTGCTCAGCCCTCTCCTGTACACCCATGATTGCGTGGCCATGCACGCCTCCAAATCAATCATCAAGTTTGCAGACGACACAACAGTAGTAGGCTTGATTACCAACACTGATGACACCGCCTACACGAAAGAGGTGAGGGCTCTCACTCAACGTTAACAAAACTAAGGTAATGATCGTGGACTTCAGGAAACAGCGGAGGGAGCACCCCCCTATCCACATCGATGGGACCTCAGTGAAGAAGGTGGAAAGATTTAAGTTCCTCGGGATACAAATAATTGACAAATGTAAATGTTCCACCCACACAGACAGTGTGGTGAAGAAGGTGTAACAGCGCCTATTCAACCACAGGAGGCAAAAAAATGTTGGCTTAACACCTAAAACACTCACAAACTTTTACAGATGCACAATTGAGAGCATCCTGTCAGACTGTATCACCGCCTGGTACGGCAACTGCACCACCCACAACTGCAAAGCTCTCCAGAGGGTGGTGTGGTCTGTCCAACGCATTACTGGGGTCAAACTTCCCACCCTCCTGGACACCTACAGCACTCAATGCCATAGGAAGGCAAAAAATCTCATCAAGGACGTCAACCACCCAAGCCACTGCCTGTTCATCCAGAAGGCAAGGTCAGTACAGGTGTATCAAAGCTGGGACCGAGTGACTGAAAAACAGTTTCTATCTCAAGACCATCAGGCTGCTAAACAGCCATCTCCAGCACATCAGAGGTGACTGCCTATAGACATAGATTAGAAATCACTGACCACTTTTCGAAATGGATCACTAGCTACTTTAAAACCTCTTAAGGATCTCTACAGATCGGTGTCCCACCCACGGGACGGTTGAGCTAATGTGCGCTAATGCGATTAGCATAAGGTTGTAAGTAACAAGAACATTTCCAAGGACAAAGAAATATTGTATATTGGCAGAAAGCTTATATTCTTGCTAATCTAACGGAACTGTCCAATTACAGTAGCTATGAACTTGAAAAGTTATTAATATCCCAATTAGGCACATTTGGGCAGTCATGATACATGTTGAACAGAAATGCAATGGTTCATTGGATCAGTCGGAACCTTTGCACATACACTGCTGCCATCTAGTGGCCAAAATCTAAATTGCACCTGGGCTAGAATAATGCATTATGGCCTTTCTTTTGCATTTCAAAAATGATGATACAAAAATATTACAAAAAAAAAACAGGTTGGCTTTTTCTTTGTATTATCTTTTACCATATCTAATGTGTTACATTCTCCTACATTAATTTCACATTTCCACAAACTTCAAAGTGTTTCATTCCAAATGGCATCAAGAATATGCATATCCTTGCTTCAGGGCCTGAGCTACAGGCAGTTAGATTTGGGTCATTTTAGGCAAAAATAGAAAAAAATGTGGCGTATCCTTAAGGGTAATGTTTCCGCATCTCGCATTACTCATCTCACATGTATAAACTGTGCTCTACACTATTCCACGGTATCTTAGTAACTTTTAAATTGTGTTTACATATTGCATCACCCATCTCACATGTATACACAGTTTTGTATTCTATACTACACCACTGATTGATAAACAGCCATCTCCAGCACATCAGAGGCTGCTGCCTATAGACATAGATTAGGAGTCACAGGCCACTTTAAGGAAATGAAACACGAGCCACTTTTAATAATGTCTCCGTATCTCGCATTACTCATCTCATATGTATAAACTGTACTCTAAACTATTCTATGGTATCTTAGTCACTTTAATTGTGTGTAAATATTGAAACACCCATCTCATATGTATATACTGTATTCTATACTATGCCACTGTATCTGAGTCCAATGCCTCTCTGACATATATGTATAGATATCCTTAATCCATTCCTTACTTAGACTTACATGTATTTTGGGTATATGTTGTGAAACTGTTAGATATTACTTGTTAGATATCACTGCACTGTCGGAGCTAGAAGCACAAGCATTTTGCTACACCCGCAATAACACCTGCTAAACACGTGTATGTGACAAATAAAAATGATTTGATTTTGATTTGATTTGAGGTGAATGGATGATCTCCGGATATGTGGTTCCCACTGTGAAGCATGGAGGAGGAGGTGGGATGGTGTGGGGGTGCTTTGCCGGTAACACTGTTTGTGATTTATTTAGAATTCAAGGCACACTTAACCAGCATGGCTGCCACAGCATTCTGCAGCATTACGCCATCCCATCTGGTTTGCACTTAGTGGGACAATCATTTGTTTTTCAAAAGACAATGACCCAACACACCTCCAGGCTGTGTAAGGGCTATTTTACCAAGAAGGAGAGTGATTCATCAGATGACCTGGCCTCCACAATCACCTTACCTCAACCCAATTGAGATGGTTTGGGATGAGTTGGACTGCAGAGTGAAGGAAAATCAGCCAACAAGTGTTCAGCATATGCGGGAACTCCTTCAAGACTGTTGGAAAAGCATTCCAGGTGGAGCTGGTTGAGAGAATGCCAAGAGTGTGCAAAGCTGTCATCAAGGCAAAGGGTTTCTACTTTGAAGAATCTCAAATATAAAATATATTTTGATTTGTTTAACACTTTTTTGGTTACTACATGATTCCATAATTGTTGTTTCACAGTTTTGATGTCTTCACTATTATTCTACAATGTAGAAAATAGTAAAAATAAAGAAAAATCCTTGAATGTGCAGGTTTGTCCAAACTTTTGACTGGTACTGTAATATATATATATAATACAAGAACTTCATTTTTATTGTACAGGATACACCTGGTTAAAAAATTTAAAACATGTAGCACATGCTAGGCAAGCTCAGCGCTGATCTATGATCAGTTCCCTCCTGTACGTATAATCATATTCACTGTGATCTAAAAGGCTAAACTGATCCTACATCAGCACTCCTACACTAGATACAGGGCCCAAATACATACAACTATAGACTTGTGAAGAAAGTTAAGCAAAGTTGCTAAAAAGGTTGTTGGAAATGTTATTGCGATATTTCTTATGTTTCTCCTTAAGCAAAAAAGTGAAGAAGAAATTTGAATTTTGAAAATAAAGTTATTGGATTTGTTCTTAATTCCAAGATGGCTAAACCCTCATCTTAAACTCTGGGCATGGAGAGAATAAGCAATCTAACATGTTTAATTCACACAAACTTAATCTGAAAGATGATTGCCATTGCCAGCTAGATAGCTAGCTAAATTGATTTCCTAGCGACACACATTTCAAGATTAATAATAAGACAATATTTTAAACGTTTGTAAGAAAATCATAAAATCTTATGATATTGTTGAGGAATTGCATTTATGAACTATCCTATAAACTTAGTTTTTAGCTTCTTAAGTTTTTGCATAAGACTTGTTTTGTGAATCTGGGCCCAGATGTAAATATCCTCCTTCTTGGTTCTGTAAAAGGGAAGGAAGGTGGGTGGAAGAAGTTTGCCTGGAAGAGCCTTATCCTTGTAACAATTGGAGAAGATCCTTAAAATAACACGGCATCCTGTGGGTGACTCAATTCATAACTTATTGTGAAAGGAGGAAGTAATGTATGTCTTACCATCTCCATAGTTTGGTTTCTGCTATATGGGCAGATCCCATACAGAAATACAATATATAAAATAAACCATGTATATGATGTTCCATATTAAAATGGGAAGTATTTAAAGATGTATTGCACTTTGAGAATTGTGAATTTTCACATATTTGAAAGATTACATATTTCAGTTTTATCTATATTGAAATGTAAAATCCAAACCCTAAAAAAATCCTACTATAATTTAAAAAAAAATTTAAACAGCAGAAAGAACTCATGCTCATAAAATAAATGAACATGGACGTACCGGTATATCAACTTGAAATTATGGTATGGTCTTTGTTTCTTTAGAAGGACCAGATATGATCATCTTAATTATGTTGCTCTTGTGGATCATTCAATATGCAATGAAACAAATCCTTTCAAATCCTATCCAAATATAAAGTATCCAAATATCTACTACTCTCAACTACTCCCATCAAATAGTTTAGTCAAAAACAATTGCAAACACTGATCCAGTCAAATAAGGGCACCATGGCACCAGTACATTTTTTCTCAACAGTATAACGATACTGAATTCTATTGCTATTTCAAAGCATAGTTCCTGAAAAAAACTATTTGTTTTCTCACTTTCAATAAGAATCATTTGACAGCCTGGAGAAACCAATCTCTTTTCTTTAACTCCTAATAGGATGTGTGAAACATCTCCCAGGATTGTCCTGCTAAGTACCCGCCACTCACACCTGTGTTTCATCAGCACTGAAACAGTTAACCCCTCTACACCTGTCCTATCAGGCACCTGTCTCCGGAGCCCTCGGCCAATCAGGCGCGAGTGAGGGAAGCTACCTGTCAGCATGAAATAAATGTGGGGAGCTGGTGAGGACAGGATTCAAAACAGGCTCACTCTCTCTGCTAAGACAGACAACACCCACACCCACTAGAGGAGTCTATACCCAGAGGAACCTAAACTCTGCTGTCTTGGAAAGGAGTCATGACCAAAGAGATTGAGTAAGTTGACAACTTCTTTACATGGTTCTCTGATGACATGCTATGTTTTAAAGGGTTTATAGGGGGGTGTTCTGGGGCTAGAATGTGTTCCTTAAGGGAAATGAGTTTGGACTTGTCTTGTGGTGTATACCTGCTAAGGTAAAATGCAACCAATTGTATTAGACAGTCTAATATTTTATTGCCACATTCACGTGCTATCGGAAACTCGGAACCTCCGGGTTAAAATGTAAGTAAGTTATTTGCGTAGAGCTTCCTATTGATTGTTTCTCCTAGTGGGAAACTCCGGATCACCTTTTGTTTTCTACGACTACTGCATGAACGTGACATAAGTGCATCTTTTGGTTGGATTGATGTAAGGCTCTTTTGGCTGTAGCTGCTTTTGGTTCTGCAACAGTCTACCTTTTATTTTCTGCTGAGGGCCAGAATAGATTATGATGCAAGTGCTGACTTGTCCATTCATCATCTTTTGTTGAACAGTAAGAGTTACCTTCACTTTCTGAGAGAGAGGGGAGGAGAAATGCAGGGCCCCCTCTTCTCTACCTCTGTTTCTCTATGTTGTGCAATGAGACCATCATGTGAAAGGTGTGTGTTTTTACTAAAAGTAAATTTCGTGGAGAACTTGATATACACACACACACACATACACACACACATACACACACACACACACTTTCGATGTCCCACTGCTATGTTGTGTATTTATAGGGACTCGTGGTTTAAACTGGCCTGTCATAGACAGTGTTGACACTAACCTAAGGGGTACAACACACAATGGGGGAGAGGGAAACTGGTACCCGCCTCCTGAATGTCTTGGAGAATGCGTTGAATTACATAATGTAGTGGTGAAACTCGAGACAGAGATTCTCTATTGTAACATTTGTATTGAGCAGTATTTAGAGAAAGGCCCTTACGCAAAAAGATTGCAGTCAGAGTACAGGATAACTGTAGTTTGCAGCAAATATTTCTTTTTTACTGCAATAATTTTGCAGTATAACTGCAGTACAATGCAGTTATACTGCAATTACTGTGTCCAAAATACCACAGTCGACTGCAGTTACTGCACTTTTACTGCAGTTTCAAAATGGCACCTTTTTTTGTAAGGGGAAGAGTAGCTAATGGAATGTTGTGGTGTTAATGTACACTGAGGCAGGTGAGTGTCTGTAGAGGGGAGAGACAGGTGAGTGTCTGTAGAGGGGAGAGACAGGTGAGTGTCTGTAGAGGGGAGAGACAGGTGAGTGTCTGTAGAGGGGAGAGACAGGTGAGTGTCTGTAGAGGGGAGAGACAGGTGAGTGTCTGTAGAGGGGAGAGACAGGTGAGTGTCTGTAGAGGGGAGAGACAGGTGAAAGAGACAGGTGAGTGTCTGTAGAGGGGAGAGACAGGTGAGTGGAAAGGACAGGTGAGTGTCTGTAGAGGGGAGAGGCAGGTGAGTGTCTGTAGAGGGGAGAGGCAGGTGAGTGTCTGTAGAGGGGAGAGACAGGTGAGTGTCTGTAGAGGGAGAGGCAGGTGAGTGTCTGTAGAGGGGAGAGGCAGGTGAGTGTCTGTAGAGGGGAGAGGCAGGTGAGTGTCTGTAGAGGGGAGAGGCAGGTGTAGAGGGGAGAGGCAGGTGAGTGTCTGTAGAGGGGAGAGGCAGGTGAGTGTCTGTAGAGGGGAGAGGCAGGTGAGTGTCTGTAGAGGGAGAGGCAGACAGGTGAGTGTCTGTAGAGGGGAGAGGCAGGTGAGTGTCTGTAGAGGGGAGAGGCAGGTGAGTGTCTGTAGAGGGGAGACAGGTGAGTGTCTGTAGAGGGGAGAGGCAGGTGAGTGTCTGTAGAGGGGAGAGGCAGGTGAGTGTCTGTAGAGGGGAGAGGCAGGTGAGTGTCTGTAGAGGGGAGAGGCAGGTGAGTGTCTGTAGAGGGGAGAGACAGGTGTATCTTACAACAGGTGTCTGTTGTCAGTCTTTGCAGTGGTGGGCTGTAGTTTTGAGAGAAGGCATTTTTTAGTAAACAATTGTATAGGAATCTTAAGAGGTGTGGAAGGACAGTGATAATACAACATTATTTTCTGCTAATACGCCCTTATTGTGATTCTCTCACTCCTGGTCAAACACCGTAGGATGTCAATGCCTGAAGTCTTCCTTTTGTTGTCAGCACATTATGTGGTAGCTCATAGGTAAACCTTCTCTGTTTGCACACTGGCCACTCCAGGTCAACTTACAGGAAGCTTACTCCATCCTCAGTAGCCAGGAAATCCCCCCCAAAAAAACAAATCCCAATTTTCTTTCTGTTTATCCTAAGGAGTTACTGATCCTTCCCTAAATCCCATGTTTTGTGTCTGGACTGTTGGCTACCCAGAGCCTTCCAGACCGCAGACAGCTCGGATCCTAACCTTTGTAGTTAAGAAGTCACTACGACCCTATGGCCCCCTAGAGGGAAAAGGCTTATAACAAAAAATGTTATTTCTTTTCATTAAAAAAAAAAAAAAACATAATACTGTTCTGAGGTAACTGATAACGTGATTGAGTTCTAGTGAACATAATTATTTTGAGGTTATTATGCAAGGCATACTTGTGTGTGGGTGAGCTCTTGGCCCCTAGTATGTTGAGCTTCTCTGGTATCTACTGTACGCAGTGAGCAGCAAATATCTTATTAAGATCTGTGGTTTTGCAATCGAAACCGTCCTCCTAGCCCAGGGGCAAGTATGTGCAGTGCTTAAGGTTGTTATTAGCATGCAGACACTCACAGCATTAAGTCTTGCATTTCTACTACAAAAGTTAACATACGCATAGGCAGAGGCACTTCCCATAGCTAAAACATGCCAAAAAAAGTGCTACCTCCTTCACTCTAATGTATTATTCAGAATGTGAAGCCTTTTTTAAAAAATCATGTGACTTTATTCATGTTTCTCCTGGTCTGTGTGCTGCAGGACTCTGGGATTGGTCCTTCAGAACGAGAGTTTCAACTACCAGTGTTACAGTAACCTCATCATGGACTCCTGGGCCTACACAGACAGCCTACTCACCTACGACCAGTGCAAGGTAGTGTGTGTGTGTGTGTGTGTGTGTGTGTGTTATACCACCCGTTTTAAGTTCAACCTGTCTCCTTTGTATGTGTTGTACAGAAACAACTCACTGTTGTCTCTCATGTTCACAGACACCCAAAGAACAGAAAATGGTTGCATGCAGCCGAGGCAGCAGTATGTACAAGCCAGAGAGGTAAGATTGATATCTGGAAAATATATGGCAAATAGAAATCCAAAATGGATGATGTTGAGAGACAGATGGGAGGGGTTGAGTGGAGCTGAAGGGTGGGACTGGATGATGTTGAGAGATAGATGGGAGGGGTTGAGTGGAGCTGAAGGGTGGGACTGGATGATGTTGAGAGACAGATGGGAGAGGTTGAGTGGAGCTGAAGGGTGGGACTGGATGATGTTGAGAGACAGATGGGAGAGGTTGAGTGGAGCTGAAGAGTGGGACTGGATGATGTTAAGAGACAGATGGGAGGGGTTGAGTGGAGCTGAAGGGTGGGACTGGATGATGTTGAGAGACAGATGGGAGAGGTTGAGTGGAGCTGAAGGGTGGGACTGGATGATGTTGAGAGACAGATGGGAGAGGTTGATGGAGCTGAAGGGTGGGACTGGATGATGTTGAGAGACAGATGGGAGAGGTTGAGTGGAGCTGAAGAGTGGGACTGGATGATGTTAAGAGACAGATGGGAGGGGTTGAGTGGAGCTGAAGGGTGGGACTGGATGATGTTAAGAGATCGATGGGAGAGGTTGAATGGAGCTGAAGGGACTAATAACAAGATAAAACATGTAGAACATACGGGGTCTGTAAAATGTATATAGATTCAGAACGTTTGTGAAATAGCACAGTTACAAATAGAAATCAAATTGGATGGACATCAGATATAGAGGAAGGACTAAAAACAAACAAAATATAACTATTGTAAAATAGACTGTGTCTGTAAAATGTGTATTAAGATGTGGAAATTGAAGGTAAAAGCCGAAGTGTTTATTAGTTTACTCCAATTGGGGGATCGGCGGAAGGGTTTGCGGGGAATAATAATAAAGGTATATTCTTTAAAAAAGTATGTATGTCTATATAGGTATGTGTATATGTATGTCTATATAGGTAAGTGTATGTATATATGTGTGTATGCATGTCTATATAGGTATGTGTATGTATATATGTGTATATGTATGTCTATATAGGTATGTGTATGTATATATGTGTGTATGCATGTCTATATAGGTATGTGTATATGTATGTCTATATAGGTATGTGTATGTATATATGTGTGTATGCATGTCTATATAGGTAAGTGTGTATATATGTGTGTATGTATGTCTATATAGGTATGTGTATGTATATATGTGTATATGTATGTCTATATAGGTAGTGTATGTATATATGTGTATATGTATGTCTATATAGGTAGTGTATGTATATATGTGTGTATGCATGTCTATATAGGTATGTGTATGTATATATGTGTATATGTATGTCTATATAGGTATGTGTATGTATATATGTGTGTATGCATGTCTATATAGGTATGTGTATATGTATGTCTATATAGGTATGTGTATGTATATATGTGTGTATGCATGTCTATATAGGTATGTGTATATGTATGTCTATATAGGTAAGTGTATGTATATATGTGTATATGTATGTCTATATAGGTATGTGTATGTAAATATGTGTATATGTATGTCTATATAGGTATGTGTATGTATATATGTCTATATAGGTATGTGTATGTATATATGTGTATATGTATGTCTATATAGGTATGTGTATGTATATATGTGTATATGTATGTCTATATAGGTATGGATATGTGTATATGTATGTCTATATAGGTATGTGTATGTATATATGTGTATATGTATGTCTATATAGGTATGTGTATGTATATATGTGTATATGTATGTCTATATAGGTATGTGTATGTATATATGTATATATGTATGTCTATATATGTATGTCTATATAGGTATGTGTATATGTATGTCTATATAGGTATGTGTATGTATATATGTGTATATGTATGCATGTGTGTATGGATATGGATATACATATCTACCCCAAAAATATATGGGGGATTGGAAATGATGCAGACAATTACATTGATGGAACCAATATTCTTTCCGCAATATTTAGCTGATCCACCCCTCTAAAAAAAAAAAAAAAGATGATATCTAAACAATTGTTTACACTACCAAGAGTATGGACTTGATTGAGCGATCAGGTTAAAGGCCAAGATAATTTCACCTGTCAATCAAACCGTAGAGGCAGACACTAAAGTGGTATGGGGAAGATCGGATGGTAAAGGGATTTTTTTAAGTGGAACCCGGGTGGTAGTGGGAGTTCCTATGTCATGGAGTCAAGCTGCAGAAAAAGGGCAAGGCTTTGGCAAGGTCAGAGTTGGGTGAGCTTGTGGCTAATCCCCCTGTCAAACAGAACCCCAAGGGATTATGGGCTGTGGTACTCCTCCTCTTGCCACCCCTGAACAACACTGTCTCTGACTCACAAAGGAGGAGAAGCAGCCCCAGCTCTCCGTCTCTCTCACCCTCTCTTTTGTCTGGGTTGAAAAATGGCCGTCGGTGGCCGCACTGTTGTCCCGTCAAACACGGCAGTCAGTCCCTTTTAGACAAAACTCAAATAAAGAAAGAGGGGAAGAAATATTGGGATTAGGCGGTAAACAGTTCCCACCCAGCTTTCTTTAGTTCACTTTCAGTAGCAATGTGTGCTCAGTGGACTCTGAGAACTACACTGGCTTTATTCATTCTTATTGACTTTAACACATTTTATGTCGGGAACTGTGTGTATGTGTGCTGCTGTACAGGCTACTGTATAAAAGAGCTGGATTTTTGTTTTTGAAGGAAGGGCAGCTCCATTGACAATCAGTGTTTCTCGGAAGAGTTTTGTTAATCAAACATCTCCATTATTTAATTGAGTGTCAATCAAAGGAGTGGCTAATTGGATTGGTATTGTATCTAAAAACCCCCCCCAACCCAGGACACTGAGTGGCTCCTCCCCGAGCTGGTCTCCCTGGAGACGCCTACCAACATCATCAACGTTTCTTCCAGCCACCCCCAGGAGGCGCTGGACCTCAACAGCAAGCTGTCGTCCCTCTGCCCTCCCTCTGTCCCTCAAAACTCCAGCGCCGACACCTACGACAAGCAGGCCATCAACAACATGTTTGACTCCCTGCTCTCCCAGAAGTGGCCCACAGAGACAGCCTTCCCTGAGGCCACCGCTGAGGTAAGCTTACGGTTCTAACCAGAGCAGCCATCTTGTTTATTTGTACATTTTAATCTCTGGCAACTTCTCCCCTTCTAGTTTTCCTCTCTCTCCCTTTCTTTTTCACATTCCATCTCCTCATTAGTTTTTTCTTGTGTTCCTCTGAAGCAGGCTCTACCCTACAGTGATCCCTTTACCAAGCAGCCCAGTCCAGTGTACTCTGACTCCTACACCAACTCCCCTCCAGAGAGATACAGGTAGCTATGTGCCCTGGGAATCAAATCAAATTAGAACACCTGTGCTGAGCTACGCCCAAGTATCGAAAATGCTAATTTAATAAGGCTAAAGGTAATGAATATCATCGAGCTGTGTATAACTCGCAAAGCAATGGCAGTAATATTCAAATGGCTAAACATAATGCTGACCGTTAACATTCTGTCTCCAGGAATGATTTCCAGTTCGTTTTGGGAGCCCCTCAAGCCACCCAGCACAAATCATCCCAGCTGCCCATGGTTTACCTCAACAAGGGCCAGTTCTACCCTATCTCCCTACAGGGGGTGGACAGCCCGTCCTCCAACAAAGTCAAGGTGAGTCGAGCTTTGATGACATCACCCAAGAGGACAGTTCCTCTCACCAGAGGATGTTCTATTTGACACAACCCCAGTAAAAGTATGTTCCTTCAAAAGCCCCCCTCTCCTCACCATTGTTGACTGTCATGGTAGACGGAGCAGGGTGGGAACGTTGTTCTCTCTTCTTGTGATGAGTGATTTTGGTTTTGGAGTTACGCCAGGCTCAGTGTTCGGGGCCAACACATATTTCGTCTGGCGGGGCCAAACCCAATGCGTGTCAGCCAGTTAGTCAGGCCGAGAGGGAGAACAGGGGGAGGAGCTAAAGGTCTGCGTGACAGCCCTCTCTCTTTTCTCTGGTGAAAAGAGAAAACATAAGCCTTTGCGAATGAAACGTGCCCAGTAGTTTGCCTTTCTCGGAGTTGGCGATGCACACAACCTACACAAAATGTACCTTGTCTGATGGCCCCTCTCTCTCTCTCTCTCTCTCTCTCTCTCTCTCTTTCTCCAGACGGTGGTCATGGCGGTGTTTGAGAATGATAAGAGTGCAGAGATCCAGCTGAGGTGCTGGAATCACTGGCACGCAAGGCAGCCGACCGTTAAGCAGAGGGTCATTGACATCGGTATACAACCTTTACCATGTACACATAAACACATGCATAGGATCAGCAACAGGAATTTGCCTTAGCTCTACATTTAAAACAACACATGTCAATGACTGGAAGGTTTTATTCGTAGTTGTTGCTTCTTTTCGTAAGCCTGTATCTACTCAGAACAGAAAACCACAATCTGGTTTCTTTCATAAGCCTGGATCTTGTCAGAGCAGATAACCACTTTATTTTCCTTATATCAATATCTTTCTATCTGTCTTCTAGCTGACTACAAAGAGGTGTTCAGTGGCATCAGCCATGTGGAAGAGGTGGCCTTCAATGCTCTGTCTTTCATTTGGAACCCCAACGAGGAAGGGAAGGTAAGCGCAGCCAGGAAACTGGAAAAACACACTCTGACACACACACACTGACACACACACACACGCTGACACACACACACGCGCACACACGCTGACACACACACGCTGACACACACACGCTGACACACACACACACACTGACACACACACACACGCACACACGCTGATACACACACACGCTGACGCACACACGCTGACACACACACACTGACACACACACACACACTGACACACACACACAGATAAAGTCACAGTGCTAGGAACAGCCCTATTATTTATCTAGCCACGCTATCCGTTGAGCTGAAATGGGGCAATGAGGGAGCGCTGAGGGTTGGGAGGGGAGGAATCCCTGGCATGCGGCCGCCCCGGGGCGCCTGTCACCACAAGGCAAGAGCGACACGTCGAGAGCGCTTACTGCAATCTGCTCACGCCCATAGGGGTGAGGCAGTGAAACTCCCTGCAGGTGGAGAGAGGGAGAGGGAGTAAGGAGAGAGGGAGTACGGAGAGAGGGAGTACGGAGAGAGGGAGTACGGAGAGAGGGAGTACGGAGAGAGAGAGGGGGAGAGGGAGAAAGGAAAGGACAGGTTGGAAGGAATGAGAGAGTAAAGCTCATTTCAACACTGAAGGCACCTGTTGTCACAACCAGTGATATACTAATTCATCTAATTTTACCCAGAACAAGTCTGTTAAAATCAGGGCCTCTTATATCCTGAAACCTTACCAAGACACAGCCATAGTGGAAACATTCAAAGCTTTTCTGTTACACTGAACGGCCGTACGCTTTAGATTGGAGAGTTGCCAAGCCAAAACGGTGTCATCACAACACGTGTCCATAGATTCCTAGTTTTTGATTTGTTAAGCTTTTTCTGTCTCCACACTTCTTCCTGATCAGAGATGTGTCTATGCTTGTCACTCAATCTTTTTTATTTTCTCTCAGTCGCACCTCATTGGTGAAAGGGCAGCCAGCCGCCCACACTCACGCGACCTCTCTTTGTCACTTCTCGTTATATAACATTGAATAGAACATTAGTGAAGCAATTGCGAATTGCGTAAATGGTTTCATGATTTTTCAAGGTTCTCAATACCACTCAAGGACCTTTTTTTTTTTTTAAAGGGCACCATAACAGTTCTAGAAAGTCCTCACATTTTTAAAAACTTGATCAGGATCTCTATTAGCGACAGCTGGTCGTACTGGGGTCCGACACATAACGGACAAAATACATTAACATGTAGTTTGCGTGTGTATCAATCGGTTACACATACATGTCAGTACACGCACACAAAAAGTAGGTAACATAGGGGAGAGGTGTTGTGCCCGTGATGTGTAATCTTTATTAGTTTCTTTGAAACCAGTATTAATACTGTATGTTTTCTTGTCTGATATCATGTTTACCCCTATTCTCCTCTCTCCTCTCTCCAGGTGTACATTGGCATTAACTCTCTGAGTACAGACTTCTCCTCTCAGAAGGGGGTGAAGGGGCTTCCTCTCAACCTCCAGATCGACACCTACGATTTCAGCACCGGCACCAACCGCCTCATCCACAGAGCTGCTGTCCAGGTCAAAATCTTCTGTGATAAGGTCAGTAAAGATCTCTATCTCAAATGTCATTTTTTCTAAGGGCTTATAGATGTGTAATGTGCAGTGCATTCGGAAAGTATTCAGACCCCTTTACCTGTTTCCACTTTGTTACGTACATAAATTTTTTTCTCAACAATCTACACACAATACCCCATAATGACAAAGCGGAAAAAGGTTTCTAGAAATGTTTGCAAATATATTTAAAAAACATACCTTATTTACATAAATATTCAGACCCTTTTTTATGAGACTGGAAATTGAGCTCAGGTGCATCTTGTTTCCATTGATCATCCTTAAGATGTTTCTACCACATCTCTGCAATACTCCATCAATCAGGGCTTTATAGTAGAGTGGCCTGACGGAAGCCACTCCTCAGTAAAAGGCACATGACAGCCCACTTGGAGTTTGTCAAAAGGCACAGTCTGGCCACTCCCAGACCGTGAGAGTCCTTTAGGTGATTCTCTGGTTTGATGAAACCAAGATTGAACTCTTTGGCCTGAATGCCAAGCATCACGTCAAGAGGAAACCTGGCACCATCCCTATGGTGAAAAATGGTGGTGGCAGCATCATGCTGTGGGGATGTTTTTCTGCGGCAGGGACTGGGAGACTAGTCAGGATCAAGGGAAAGATGAATGGAGCAAAGTACAGAGAGATCCTTGATGAAAAACTGCTCAGGACCTCAGACTGGGATGAAGGTTCACCTTCCAACAGGACAATAATCCTAAGCACACAGCCAAGACAACGCAGGAGTGGCTTCGGGACAAGTCTCTGAGTGGCCCAGCCAGAGGCCGGACTTGAAAAACCCAATCGAACATCTCTGGAGAGACCTGAAAATGGCTGTGATCGCTGCCAAAGGTGCTTCAACAAAGTACTGAGTAAATGGCCTGAATACTTATGTAAATGTGATATTTCAGTTTTTTTAATGCATTTGCAAAAATGTCTAAACTTGTTTTTATGGGGCATTGTGTGTAGATTGATGAGGAAAACTAAATAATTAATTTTAGAATAAGGCTACATAACAAAATGTGGAAAAAGTCAAGGGGTCTGAATGCTTTCCGAATGCACTGTATGCTTTACAATATATATTTAGTGGCATCCCCCAAGGTTTGGTACTAAGTCCTATACAGTTACTGTATCTCTAGTTTATGACCTAAAGCTGTGCAGGTGATGAAAACAGATGATTTAATCTCAGAGATGTCTGGTTCATAAGTTGAACCTACGTCTGACAGACCTAGTCATTGATCCCATTGTTGGCTTGAAATCTGATAGTTGTCGTCAAATGCCCCTATGGCCATGTATAATCTTTTCAATCTATCCACCTTTTGGGATGTGTCATCCGTTACCACTAGCTGTTTTGACACAGTGGAGTGATAATGTGTCGGGCCGCTCATTGACACACAAGCCAAACAAACTGGTTTAGCAGCTGGTGAATGAGTGTTCCGTCATCACTGTTGTCCCTCTAACCCACTGTATCTCAATGTGATGAGGTGGAGCGGTGTGACCGGACTACATTGCTAGTCAGGCTAGGTCAACCATGACATAAAATCAGATGTATTATTTTATTGCTGCTTCTTCTCTAATAAACACATTGTTGAATGGCTGACTGGTTAGTAAAATGAGGAATAAAATTGTCAGAGAAGAGTTGTGACCATGTGTGTCTGGGTCTTTCTCCTCAGGGTGCAGAGAGGAAGATGAGGGATGAGGACAGGAAGAGGAGCAAGAGGAGGGGCAAAACTGTCATCGACTCTAAAAGTAAGACTTCTTCAGACACTGTCTTATTAGAAAAATAATAACAAGCGACATCCGCACACAAACACTAACCCAATGACAGATGTAAACCCCAGGAGACATCTAACGGTGTCAAACATGCTGTCTATGACGGGCATGTGCATGCGCCCACGCGCGCCATTGCGCACATGTTGATGTTGTTCATCCACACCAGACGCGATCAGGACACGCAGGATGAAATATCAAAAATAACTCTGAACCAACAACATTAATTTTGGTCCAGGTCGAAACACATATAACATTCATGGACAATTAGCTCGCTAGCTGTTGCTAGCTGTTGCTAGCTGTTGCTAGCTAATTTGTCCTGGGATATAAACATATTTTACATGAAATGCTCAAAGTCCTTTTGTTTCCTGGATCTTTGTAGAATTTTGAGCCACACAAAATCGTCTGTTCTCTACTCTACTGAATTAATTAATTAATCCACAGGTAAAAGGGTCAAAATGTGTTTCTAGTAATCTCTTCTCCTTCAGTCGTCTTCTGTGGACTTTATATGGCGGTTGGCAACCAACTTTAAGGTGCTTTACTACAACCAACTGCACTGGAGTGTGGACCTCCTAAAAACCAATGAGAAAATGAGAGAGGTGGGACTTGCAGCGCCTCAAGTGGCAAAAATAAAACCAAGTTCTATTTTAGGGCCTGGCTACGTAGAGGTTCGTTGTCGCACGGGCGTGTGTGCAGTTTGGATTCTATTATTGAATAACATGTACATGTATTTTTGCAACACTCGTGCAAGAAACACAAGCGGTGTGGTCAGCATGTTAGAATATGCAAATAAGTCATTTAATTACAGGTTGGGATCAAGTTTTTTTATCATGAGGCTTGGCCTTCACAAGTCCATCTCCACTCCATTACATGGTTGAAATAGTCTGACTAAATCCAGTGAAACAGACAAGCAGGAAATACATCCTGCATTTTCAGTCTGTGATTGTCATTTAAGAACCCATGCGTTTCTAACCAAATTGGCATTTTTGGATTTATCCCCACTTGTATGAAGTGTTATTATTCAGTACCTGTTCTACCTTTTAAATAGGATAATTCAGACTCACAAGCATTACAATGTCATAGAGACAGTCTCCCAGACTCAGGTAAACCCTACTCATAGACTAAAAAGCAACCGGGGAAAACAAGACCTTTAGGTCTTCATTTAACAGGCGATTCTATAATGCTCACTCTAACCCAGTGTTCTCCTCTCCCTCCTCAGCCATCAAGTCAGTAGTGTCCAGCTCCATGGGAAGTGACAGCACCTTCTTCAAAACCCTGGAGGACCACGTCACCAACCCCGTCCTCTTCATCCCAGAGATGCACCTCTCCAACATGCAGCGCTGTGGCCTGGTAGGTCTCCCTCCTCCCTCATCTACTCCACCCTTCTTTATCTTTCTTTGGGATTGAGGGATCTTGGAGTTCACCACCACAACAGTGAGTTGAGTCATGTTCCCTGCTATCCCGGGACTGTAGCTCAAGGCTCTGGCACACACAAGGGGGAGGGGGAGGGGGATGGTGTGGGAAAATAAGTTTGTGGGAAAAGTGGGTTGGGATAAGCGAGAGTATCAGGGAAAGTGAGGAGAGGCAGATGCCAAGCTCAGACAATCTAATTGGTGGGCTATTCAGATTCCTCGACTCGAAACTCAAGTCTAGTGTGACTGACACACGGGATAACCTGCAGCAACCTACACAAAGAGGCAGACACACATACACCTGGCAGACACTCACACCTGACAGACACACATACACCTGGCAGACTCACATACACCTGGCAGACTCACATACACCTGGCAGACACACACACACCTGGCAGACACACATACACCTGGCAGACACACATACACCTGGCAGAGACACACATACACCTGGCAGACACACATACACCTGGCAGACACACACACACCTGGCAGACACACATACACCTGGCAGACTGACATACACCTTGCAGACTGACATGCACATATACACCTGGCAGACACACATACACCTGGCAGACACATACACCTGGCAGACACACACACCTGGCAGACACACATATACCTGGCAGACACACTCACACCTGGCAGACACACCTACACCTGGCAGACACACATACACCTGGCAGACACACTCACCGAGCCCCCCACTTTTCAGTGTTGTTGACACAAGCCAGTGGAGGTGGTAAGGGCTCCTGTTCTGACAGGCATTTAGTTCCCACAGTCTGGGCTTTAGGGAGTGGGGAGGGGGAGTGTGTGTGCTCAGTCTTCTACCAAGTGTTAATGCTCCCATACTTACTTGACAGTACAGACATTTTCACTGCTTTAAGAGAGGAAGCTAGGGAGAGATGTTCCCTAATTTAGGATAAAGGTGAAGGGGGTCATTTGCTTTTCTGAGCTCTGAGGGTAGGATGATTTACAAGACTTAGCTGAGTCCCATAAATCATTCCATCTGTCAAAGAAAATATGTCTTAGAAAATCCCAGTTTCTTAAGAGGGGAGAGAACCGAAAAATCCCCAAACAAATGAACGTTATCGGGATAAAAAATAGTCTGAAAATGTTCTGTCTTATATACAATACAAAATGTGACTCACTGACAGGTTGTGAAACTTTGATATTATTTTATTTCACCTTTATATAACCAGGTAGGCCAGTTGAGAACAAGTTCTCATTTACAACTGCGACCTGGCCAAGATAAAGCAAAGCAGTGCGACAAAAAACAACAACACAGAGTTAAGTCTCTGATAGTTTAGATAGGCAGACTTCTGGTCTGGAACCTTTTATCTCTCTGCATCTGCATCCCTTCAGGGTCATGGGAGACCTCTTTAGCAGTGATAATAACATTCCTATTTATGACTGTTCCAGCCATAAAATGGCTGGGATGGGAAATTAAGCAATCAAATTCTATAGAGGAACTGTAACTGATTGTTCTCTGTGTAGGCACCTCCCACAACACTGGAAGAGGTTGAAAGGACCTCTCTGAAGAGACTTTACCCTGATAGAGTGGACCAGAGCAGTGGTAGCCCACCACCAAGCAAGCAGGCCAGATTGGAGGAGCAACAGAAAGGTAAATAGAAAAGTTAAATTCTTGAATTGAAAATACAGCGCACTTCCTGAATTGAAATGAAAGTGGCCCAAACCCAAAGCAAATATACAGACAGCGCTACTGTGTTCCCGGTCTGGTAAACAGCCTATTCTGTTGTCCCATGGATGGATTATTTTGGCAAAGGAGAAATGCTCACTAACAGGGATGTAAACAAATCTGTACACAAAATTTGAGAGAATGAAGCTTTTTGTGCAAATTGAACATTTCTGGGATCTTTTATTTCAGCTCATTTTTTATTTATTTCACCTTTATTTAACCAGGTAGGCTAGTTGAGAACAAGTTCTCATTTGCAACTGCGACCTGACCAAGATAAAGCGTAGCAATTCGACACATACAACAACACAGAGTTACACATGAAATAAACAAAACATACAGTCAATAAAACAGTAGAACAAAAGAAAACAAAGTCTATATACAGTGAGTGCAAATGAGGTAAGTTAAGGAAATAAATAGGCCATGGTGGCGAAGTAATTACAATATAGCAATTAAACACTGGAATGGTAGATCGGCAGAAGATGAATGTGCAGGTAGAGATACTGGGGTGCAAAGGAGCAAAATAAATAAATAAATACCAGTATGGGGTTGAGGTAGGTAGATATTTACAGATGGGCTAAGGACAGGTGCAGTGATCTGTAAACTGCTCTGACAGCTGGTGCTTAAAGCTAGTGAAGGAGATGTGAGTCTCCAGCTTCAGAGATTTCTGCAATTCGTTCCAGTCATGGTTAGCAGAGAACTGGAAGGAAAGACAACCAAAGGATGAATTGGCTTTGGGGGTGACCAGTGAGATATACCTGCTGGTGCGCGTGCTACGAGTGGGTGCTGCTATGGTGACCAGTGAGCTGAGATAAGGCGGGGCTTTACCTAGCAGAGACTTGTAGATGACCTGTAGCCAGTGGGTTTGGCGACGAGTATGAAGCTAGGTCTCATGAAACACGAGACCAACCCTTTACATGTTGTGTTTATATTTTTGTTCAGTATAAATATGTGGCTGTCCATGGTTCTGATTTGTGTGTGTGCGTATGCCATCCTCCTCTCTTTCATGTTGACGAAAGCATATATGACTGTCATACAGTACACGTTTTTATTTTATTTTTGTTGTCCTGGGCTAACTGGTTAAAATGCTTGCTCGCTAGCCTAACTTCCTTTCATTGGCAATGATGACCACACTAGTTAACAGTAGCCTACTACATCTAGCTACATGTTGAACTTCCATCCTCTCAGGTCAGGGGCAAAATGTATGAATTTAAAGTTAAATCAGAATGGCTGTTATATTCATTGGTCAGTATGGAGAATTAAGTCAAACCAAAAGTCCAAGTCCCTATCTCCATCCATGGCTAACTTAGGAAAGGGGACAATTTTAGCCAGCTAGCTAGCCACTGGAGGACAAAAACACAACGAGATGCAACAATTCAAGTTCTCAGTCAGTGACATTTGTTTGTTTTTTATGCATGGACTGGCATGAAGCCAAATCCAAAATGGCTTCACTTGAAAAACATTTTTGGTGTGCCAGGACCATTCACAGTTGAGCTCACTCAGTTTAGCTCTACGCTGATTAGCTATTATTTCATAGGGAGGTCAAATGTTCACTGGGTTCCTTGCATTCAATGCTACGGGCGGGAAGAATATCATACTCTTTTTGACCAGAAAGCATCAGATAGATGGGCTATACATACAGACACAGAGGGGCGCTGTTTCGCTCACTTGGATGCTTTCTCCGGTGAGATACATTCAGCCTCTAGCAAATTGAAGGAAAATTATGAAACACAGAGAGAAGAAAGATACATTATTCAATGTAAACATTTTTTTTTTTTTACAATTTTGGGAGGTAATCCTGGCTTCAATGAATACACAGCACTGTTCTGTTCTGTTTTCTCCTGGTCTGGTAAACAAGCTGACTTATTCTGTTGTCCTGTTTTCTCCTGGTCTGGTAAACAAGCTGACGTATTCTGTTGTCCTGTTTTCTCCTGGTCTGGTAAACAAGCTGACGTATTCTGTTGTCCTGTTTTCTCCTGGTCTGGTAAACAAGCTGACGTATTCTGTTGTCCTGTTTTCTCCTGGTCTGGTAAACAAGCTGACGTATTCTGTTGTCCTGTTTTCTCCTGGTCTGGTAAACAAGCTGACGTATTCTGTTGTCCTGTTTTCTCCTGGTCTGGTAAACAAGCTGACGTATTCTGTTGTCCTGTTTTCTCCTGGTCTGGTAAACAAGCTGACGTATTCTGTTGTCCTGTTTTCTCCTGGTCTGGTAAACAAGCTGACGTATTCTGTTGTCCTGTTTTGCAGTACTCTTGTACGTGAGAACAGAGTCCGAGGAGGTGTTCGATGCTCTCATGCTCAACACCCCAACTCTGAAAGGCCTGAGACAAGCGGTAAGTAGTACACTCTTAATACTTGTTCCTTACCCAACTTCGTCATCGTCCAAGCATCTCATCGTTCAAGCATGAGAGAATATTGTAGAGTTGACGGTGATACTAATCTTTCCTTTGTTCCTTTCTCAGATTTCTGAAAAGTATGGCATGCAAGAGGACTCCATTGGGAAAATATACAAGAAATGCAAAAGAGGGTAAATTACTTTCTGAGGCCTTTTCTTTTTACATCAAGGAGGAACAAGTGTTAGCATTAGCTATGCTATATAATTAGCAATGCTATTCCCAAGTAGCATTAGCAAGTTACAGTAAATTGAAGGGAAATGTATTGGATTTGATTAAGTAGATGCACAGCAGGATATACTACTTACCGTAAAACATTCATTAATAGCCCAAGTTCTTATTTGCTTAAATCACTGAACACAACAGGCACTTGTTAGAGACAGGATCTTATTTGCTTAAATCACTGAACACAACAGGCACTTGTTAGAGACAGGATCTTATTTGCTTAAATCACTGAACACAACAGGCACTTGTTAGAGACAGGATCTTATTTGCTTAAATCACTGAACACAACAGGCACTTGTTAGAGACAGGATCTTATTTGCTTAAATCACTGAACACAACAGGCACTTGTTAGAGACAGGATCTTATTTGCTTAAATCACTGAACACAACAGGCACTTGTTAGAGACAGGATCTTATTTGCTTAAATCACTGAACACAACAGGCACTTGTTAGAGACAGGATCTTATTTGCTTAAATCACTGAACACAACAGGCACTTGTTAGAGACAGGATCTTATTTGCTTAAATCACTGAACACAACAGGCACTTGTTAGAGACAGGATCTTATTTGCTTAAATCACTGAACACAACAGGCACTTGTTAGAGACAGGATCTTATTTGCTTAAATCACTGAACACAACAGGCACTTGTTAGAGACAGGATCTTATTAATTGTTTAATTCCAGCATTCTCTTCCAGCATTTTAATACATTTCTTAATTTCCTGCACAAATGTGTTATCATTTACACATTGCTTCACATTTCTATTGACTTAGATTGTCTCTATTTAAAAAAACAAATATATATATAATAGAATAATAATTATCCTATTTGACTGGGAATTTTCAGCAGTTCTTACTTTAGCCACCAGATGGGCAATGGGACGATTTCAGAGGGTCTGTCCTCCCGAAGTTGTTAACTGTTTTATTGCTCGTCGTTCTCAGCTGTTAGCAGCCAATGGCTAGCAGTTTCTTACTGCCGATAAAAATGGATGAGACTTTTTTTTGGAGTCATTACTGAATGATCTAATGTGACATATCAAACATTAAACCTCACACACAATTCATGGTGATTCAGAGTATCCTCATAAACAATTACATTTATACCCAGCATTTATGTGAAGCGCACGTTTATTTGCTGAAATGTGTGCCATGTGTGTTCCATGTGCCATGTGTGTGCCATGTGCCATGTTCCATGTTGTGTGTGTCATGTGCCATGTGTGTACCATGTGCCATGTGTGTGCCATGTGCCGTGTGCCATGTGTGTGCCATGTGCTGCCATGTGCCATGTGTGTGCCATGTTCCATGTGCCATGTTCCATGTACCATGTGCGTGCCATGTGTGTGCAATGTGCCATGTGTGTGCCATGCGCCATGTGTGTGCAATGTGCCATGTGTGTACCATGTATGTACCATGTGTGTGCCATGTGCCATGTGTGTGCCATGTACCATGTGTGTACCATGTGTGTGCCATGTGCCATGTGTGTGCCGTGTGTGTGCCATGTGCCATGTGTGTGCCATGTACCATGTGTGTACCATGTGTGTACCATGTGCCATGTGTGTGTCATGTGCCATGTACCATTGCCCGGCTATTAAAAAGGGACACGTGGCAATTTTTTTTGTTGTTTAATTTTGTACAACTTTTTAATTTAGTGGATGAGTTTCAATATTGCAGATGTATTCTGGGTTCTATCAAACTAATTGTTAGCTTAGTTTCTAATCCCCCTATTTAAAAATGTTCACCCAACCCTACCACCCCTCCCCTGAATGGAGTAACCTAACGGACAGTCTTCTTCTGCTACTATTTTCAATCTCATATACAGAACACTCTTAATCCAACCTCAGGATGTCCACAGACTAACCCATCTTTCCCAGTACACTACCGTTTCACTATTTCCTTTTGCAACACATCCTTCTATTTTACTGTAATGTCCTCAGTAAGGAAACCAACCAAAGTTGACAGACTGGCTAGGTGAGCTAGCTAGCTCTATGTCGGCTGGAATGTGATAATCTTCCAATAGAGAGAAAGAAACAGGACGGAAAGATGGATGAGTCAGGTGATTGTTTTACTTGACAATATTTATGTTTCTCTAATCTGATCTACCCATCCCCGTAGCTACACCAGGAAGTGTTTTGGTCTGTTTCGTTGAGTGAAAAGAGGTAGCTACTCTGATGGACAAGGGTTTTGATTAAGGCGGAGGGAGCCACCTTATTGTGCAAACATGTGGTTGTGAGGTGGATGCAATTGAATGGGACGAACCTTTGAGGGAGAGCTGGTATCCCCATTGTCAACATGTGAACCATGAAATGAAATAATGGCGTCCATTGTGTGTTCAATGCTTGAGCCATAGTCTTTCAAAGGGATTTATATACTATTCTGATTTTCCAGTAAACGTAAAGTCCTTCGATGTATGGGTGACAACATTTCCCTCAGCTTGAGACATACCCCTAGTAGTAAAGTAGGCCTGTAGTCTTCACACCAGAATCCATGTCAATGAACGGATGTGACGCTAACATGTTGCGAGGCAGTCATTTGTTGAAGCTGACTTGACGGAGAAGATTAGAGGGGGACTGTCACCCTGAATGCCATGTGGTTCTTCTGTTACTCCGCCCTGCTGTGTGCTGACATTACATGGAGAACCCAACAGGTTCTGTAACATTCTCCTTCTGCTTATAGTCTTCAATCAGTCCCTTCCCTCCGGGTAGCGTGAGCAGACAGATTGCTTGATTAGCAACAAAGCTTTACTTACCGTAAAGCCAGGTTGCCATCTGGGAAAAGGAGTCTGGCCTGATTAATTGTTTGCAGTGTTGAGGGAATTGGAGGCCACTCACTCTTTTGTTTCATGACTAAAAAAAATTCTCAGCCAGACAGCAGCAAAGAGGTAATTGACGTAACATGTAGCCTGTTATATAAAGGTGTGGTACAAGACATTCATCTGTTCTTTGTCTGTTGTCTTTCAGGATTTTCGTCAATATGGATGACAACATCATTGAACACTACAGCAACCACTCAGCGTTCCTCATAGAGATCTCTGAAGCCATGAGCAGTCAGTTCCAGGTCACTCTCATGGAGTTATGAAGAGAGTGCAGACATTTTTTAAAAATGTTCGGGCCACCAAATGGCAAGGTCTGCCCAATCAAACTGCCTGCCGATTTCAACCCTTTATTAAGCACTGCCCTGCGAGAGACTCTATTGGCCGAGCCAACAGGACAAAGACAGACCATCCTCTCTACCATTGAACCGACTTCAGACCGAACGCTTTATAGTGATGCCAGTCACTGACTTTGTAAATACCATTTTTTTTACTGTGGTATATATTTTATAAACAGAGCGATTATGATTAATTATGACTATGCTGTAAATATTTTATGTAAATAGAAATGAATGACATATGAGTTGTCTCTTTTGAGGAGACACACAGCGATACCATGACCCACTTTTCAGAAATTTCCACAAGCTACATATTTCAATTTCAGTAGACATATCGTGAATGTTGTCAACTTTTTCAGACTGCCATTCTTGCTGCTTGTCATGTGCTTATCGCTTCTTCCAAGAGATCTCAAGTAATGGGAATGCTGCCATTGTTTAATTGCTTAAGTTTTTTGTTTTGTTACCATATTATTTCTCAGACCATTATGTTTGCTATATAATGGTACTACCAATAGGATTATGCTTTAGCCTGAATTGTCCAACAAACACCCTAGAATTGTCCAACAAAGTACTTTTTTTTAGAACCAAAGTCACACATTTCCCACTTCACGGGTATTGCCTTCACAAAAACCTCAGTGGCCTTCTATAGTAGAAGACTGTACACATTTCTAGGTTGTATTGTGTCACCACATAATTCTTCCCCCAAGCCACTGTGCTAGAACCACTATGTTCCAGATCAACCCCTTGCAAAATCTTTCAGTTGAGTTTTTTGTGTGAAGGCGTTTAGATTTCTCTTTGTATGTTTTTTTTGCAACATTTCAATGCTGTAGCTATATCCCTGTAATATATCTTCTGATTTTACCATAGCGATTCTTTTTGTATTGATTCTCGTTTCCAAGAAAATTAAACATACACAAAAAAAGTGTACATGTTTCTTTCAATGGTTTTAGTAGGATATAGTTTAAAGATGACCTATAGTTCATCCACTTCAACTGAAATCTTGCCCTGGACGCAGGCCTCTTACCAAGAAAATGTATGCAAATAGTTCAATTTACGCCATTGAGTATATTAGAACACCGCCCAGGGAATTTAAACAGGCCTTTAGCACAGACACTGAATACATGTTATTGTGTGTCTCGTCATGTCTGCTGGTCTCATGACAAACCTCATTTTTATTATTTTAACAATAAGGTCATGTCATTTCTATCATCTTGAGTGTGTGTGTGTGTGTGTGTGTGTGTATATGCATGAGTGTGTGTGTATATGCATGAGTGGGTGTGTGTGTCTCAGTGTGTGGGTGTGTGTGTCTCAGTGTGTGGGTGTGTGTGTCAGTGAGTGGGTGTGTGTGTCAGTGAGTGGGTGTGTCAGTGTGTGTGTCATATAAAATATAAAACCAGGTGTTTTGCGGGGACTATTTAATGAAGTTGCCAGTTGAGGACTTGGGAGGCGTCAGTTTCTCAAATTAGACATTCTAAGGTACTTGTCCTCTTGCTCAGTTGTGCACCGGGGCCTCCCACTCCTTTTTATATTCTGGTTAGGGCCAGTTTGCGCTGTTCTGTGAAGGGAGTAGTACACAGCGTTGTACGAGATCTTCAGTTTCTTGGCATTTTCTCACATGGAATAACCTTCATATCTCAGAACAAGAATAGATGGATGAGTTTCAGACGAAAGTTCCATTTTTCTAGCCATTTTGAGCCTGTAATCGAACCCATAAATGCTGATGTTCTAGCAGTTTTCTGCTGTGATAACATAATTGAAAAGGGTTTTCTAATGATCAATTAGCCTTTCAAAGTGATAAACTTGGATTAGCTAATACAATGTGACATTGGAACACAGGAGTGATGGTTGCTGACAATGGGCTTCTGTACGCCTATGTAGATATTCCATAAATAATCAGCTGTTTCCAGCTACAATAGTCATTTACAACATTATCAATGTCTACACTGTATTTCTGATCAATTTGATGTTATTTTAATGGACAAAAAATGTGTTTTTCTTTCAAAAACAAGGACATTTTTAAGTGACCCCAAACTTTTGAACAGTAGTGTATATACATATAATCTGTTGAATAAGTAAGATGGAATACTATATGTACAGCAATAATTAAATAGGAGGGCTTTGACTAGAATACAGTATATACATATGAAATGTGTAAAATAGTATGTAACCATTATTAAAGTGACCAGTGTTCCATGAAAGTACATAGGACAGACGCCTTTAAGGTGCAGAGGTAGAGAGAGAGAGGAAGAGAGAGAGAGAGAGAGAGAGGAGAGAGAGAGAGAGAGAGAGAGAGAGGTAGAGAGAGAGAGGTAGAGAGAGAGGAGAGTAGAGAGAGAGAGAGGTAGAGAGAGAGAGGAAGAGAGAGAGAGAGAGAGAGGAAGAGAGAGAGAGGTAGAGAGAGAGAGGTAGGTAAGAGAGAGTCGAGAGAGAGAGAGGTCAGAGAGAGAGAGAGAGAGAGAGAGAGAGAGAAGAGAGAGTAGAGAGAGAGAGGTAGAGAGAGAGGAGAGAGAAGAGAGAGAGAGGTAGAGAGAGAGAGAGGAGAGAGAGAGAGGTAGAGAGAGAGAGGAGAGGAGAGAGAGAGAGAGAGGAAAGAGAGAGTCGAAGAGAGAGAGAGAGAGAGAGAGGTAGAGAGAGAGAGGTAGAGAGAGAGAGGTAGAGAGAGAGAGGTAGAGAGAGAGAGGTAGAGAGAGAGGTAGAGAGAGAGAGGTAGAGAGAGAGGTAGAGAGAGAGAGAGTCAGAGAGAGAGAGAGTCGAGAGAGAGAGGAAGAGAGAGAGAGGTAGAGAGAGAGAGGAAGAGAGAGAGGTAGAGAGAGAGAGAGTCAGAGAGAGAGAGAGTAGAGAGAGAGAGGAAGAGAGAGAGAGAGTAGAGAGAGAGAGAGGAAGAGAGAGAGAGGAGAGAGAGAGGTAGAGAGAGAGAGGAAGAGAGAGAGAGGTAGAGAGAGAGAGGAGAGAGAGAGAGACATATAAGAGAGAGAGAGGAAGAGAGAGAGAGGTAGAGAGAGAGAGAGAGGAAGAGAGAGTCGAGAGAGAGAGGTAGAGAGAGAGAGAGTCGAGAGAGAGAGAGGTAGAGAGAGAGAGGAAGAGAGAGAGAGAGTCGAGAGAGAGGAAGAGAGAGTCGAGAGAGAGTGAGAGAGAGAGTATTTACAGTTAACTATAGTATACATACTGCAGTAAAAGAAAACTGTAGTATATATAGTACTATAATAATTCATGTGGTGTTTTTGTGGATTGCAGTATACAGTAATATTTAGTGTAGTTTTAAATATTGAGTTTTTGATGAATTATCTTTGACATAGAAGTGTAGACTTTCTCCTTCAGTAAACCTCCTGGAGAAATGCCTGTAAGAGTGCATTTTCCACAGCCTGTACATAGGTAGGACTGGGGTCTGAACAGATACAGTAGTTCAGAGCTTCTGCTAGTTTCTACAGTATAACCTGTAGGGAACACAATATGGTCTATACTTGGTATGTACAGTAGGTTTCTCACTTATGGGTGGCACAGATTGAGATATGGGGAGGGAAATGGGCAAAAGCATTGTTTTGCAGACATTTCTGTAGTATTTACTACAGTGTTTGTGGATAATACTGCAGTATTTACTGTAGTGTTCTACAGTATACTATAGTAAGTACTACACATGGAGAGATTCTACAGTATACTACAACATACTATAGATTTCTATAGTAAACTGTAGTATTTTTTCATGTGGGTGCTTCCAGAGTGGACACATCTGATATGGCAAGCAGCACACTTATGTATGTGTAGTGTCTGTCCATCCAGTCTTCCACTGGGTACCAAAGAGGAGAGAGAGAGAGATTGAGAGGGGGAGAGAGAGAGAGAAGAGAGGGGGTAAGGGAACAGAGAAAGAGAGCAATAGAGGGTTTGTGCATCTAGTGGGTACTAGAAAGGATAGAGAACGAGGGAGGGAGTTGGGGAGAGAGAGACCATGCACACTAAGCTGCATCTGAGATCTAACACACAGCCATCTTCCTGTGAGTTGAAATTGAGCACAGAGAAAGAGCAGAAAGAGAGGAGGAGAGAGGGAGAGAGAAAGAGGGGAGGGAGAGAGAAAGAGGGGGGAGAGAGAAAGAGGGGAGGAGAGAGGGAGAGAGAAAGAGGGGAGGAGAGAGGAGAGAGAAAGAGGGAGGAGAGAAAGAGGGAAAGAGGGAGGAGAGGGAGAGAGAAAGAGGGTAAGAGGGGAGAGAGAGAGGGAGAGAGAAGAGAGGGGGGGGAACAGGAGAGCAATAGAGAGAGGGATAGAGAAAGAGGGAGGAGGAGAGAGAGACCATGCACACTAAGCTGCATCTGAGATCTAACACAAGCCATCTTCCTGTGAGGAAAGGAGAGAAAGAGAGAGAGGAGGAGAGAGGGAGAGAGAAAGAGGAGGAGGAGAGGGAGAGAGAAAGAGGGGAGGAGAGAGGGAGAGAGAAAGAGGGGGGAGGAGAGAGGGAGAGAGAAAGAGGGAGGAGAGAGGGAGAGAGAGAAGAGAGGGGAGGAGAGAGGGAGAGAGAAAGAGGGGAGGAGAGAGAGAAAGGGGAGGAGAGAGGGAGAAGAGAGAAAGAGGGGAGGAGAGAGGGGGGAGTAGAGAGGGAGAGAGAAAGAGGGGAGGAGAGAGGGAGAGAGAAAGAGGGGAGAGAGAGGGAGAGAGAAAGAGGGTAGGAGAGAGGGAGAGAGAAAGAGGGAGGAGAGAGGGAGAGAGAAAGAGGGGAGGAGAGAGGGAGAGAGAAAGAGGGTAGGAGAGAGGGAGAGAGAAAGAGGGGAGGAGAGAGGGAGAGAGAAAGAGGGTAGGAGAGAGGGAGAGAGAAAGAGAGGAGGAGAGAGGGAGAGAGAAAGAGGGAGGAGAGAGGGAGAGAGAAAGAGGGTAGGAGAGAGGGAGAGAGAAAGAGAGAGGAGAGAGGGAGAGAAAGAGGGAGGAGAGAGGGAGAGAGAAAGAGGGGGAGGAGAGAGGGAGAGAGAAAGAGGGTAGGAGAGAGGGAGAGAGAAAGAGAGGAGGAGGAGATCTGAGGGAGGGAGAGAAAGAGGGGAGGAGAGAGGGGAGAGAAAGAGGGTAGGAGAGAGGGAGAGAGAAAGAGGGGAGGAGAGAGGGAGAGAGAAAGAGGGGAGGAGAGAGAGAGAGAAAGAGGGAGAGAGAAAGAGGAGGAGAGAGAGAGGGAGAGAGAAAGAGGGTAGGAGAGAAAGAGGGGAGAGAGAGGAGAGAGAGGGGAGGAGAGGGGGAGAGAGAGAGAGACCATGCACACTAAGCTGCATCTGAGATCTAACACACAGCCATCTTCCTGTGAGTTGAAATTGAGCACAGAGAAAGAGCAGAAAGAGAGGAGGAGAGAGGGAGAGAGAAAGAGGGAGGAGAGAGGGAGAGAGAAAGAGGGTAGGAGAGAGGGAGAGAGGGAAGAGAGGGAGGAGAGAGGGAGAGAGAAAGAGGGGAGGAGAGAGGGAGAGAGAAAGAGGGTAGGAGAGAGGGAGAGAGAAAGAGGGTAGGAGAGAGGGAGAGAGAAAGAGGGAGGAGAGAGGGAGAGAGAAAGAGGGGAGGAGGAGAGAGGGAGAGAGAAAGAGGGTAGGAGAGAGGGAGAGAGAAAGAGAGGAGGAGAGAGGAGAGAGAGAAAGAGAGAGGAGGAGAGAGGGAGAGAGAAAGGGGGAGGAGAGAGGGAGAGAGAAAGAGGGAGGAGAGAGGGAGAGAGAAAGAGAGAGAGGAGAGAGAGAGGGAGGAGAGAAAGAGAAGGAGGAGAGAGGGAGAGAGAAAGAGAGGAGGAGAGAGGGAGAGAGAAAGAGGAGGAGGGAGAGAGGGAGAGAGAAAGAGGGTAGGAGAGAGGGAGAGAGAAAGAGGGTAGGAGAGAGGGAGAGAGAAAGAGGGTAGGAGAGAGAGAGGAAAGGAGAGAGAGGGAGAGAGAAAGAGGGGAGGAGAGAGGGAGAGAGAGAAAGAGAGAGGGAGAGAAGAGGGGAGGAGAGAGGGAGAGAGAAAGAGGGAGGAGAGAGGGAGAGAGAAAGAGGGAGAGAGGAGAGAAGAGAGAGGGAGGAGAGAGGGAGGGAGAGGGAGAGAAAGAGGGAGGAGAGAGGGAGAGAGAAAGAGGGTAGGAGAGAGGGGAGAGAGAGAGGGGAATAGGAGAGAAAGGGAGGGAGAAAGAGGGGAGGAGAGAGGGAGAGAGAAAGAGGGGAGTAGAGGGAGAGGAAGAGGGGAGGAGAGAGAGAGAGAGAGAGAGAGAGAGAGAAGAGAGAAAGAGGGGAGGAGGAGAGAGAGAGAGGAGAGGAAGAGGGGAGAGAGAGGAGAGGAAGAGGGGAGAGAGAGGAGAGGAAAAGAGGGGAGTAGAGAGGAAAGAGGAAGAGGGGAGAAAGAGGGGAGGAGAGAGAGGGGAGTAGAGGGGAGAGGAAGAGGGAGGAGAGAGAGAGGAGAGAGAGAGAGAAGAGAGAAAGAGGGGAGAGAGAGAGAAAGAGGAGGAAGAGGGGAGTAGAGAAAGAGGAGAGGAAGAGGGGAGTAGAGAGAGGGAGAGAAAGAGGGGGAGAGAGAGGGGAGGAAGAGGGGAGAGAGAAAGAGAGAAAGAGAGAAGAGAGAAAGAGGGGAGGAGAGGAGAGGAGAGAGGAAGAGGGGAGAGAGAGGAGAGGAAGAGGGGAGAGAGAGGAGAGGAAGAGGGGAGTAGAGAGAGAAAGAGGGGAGGAGAGAAAGAGAGGGGAGAAAGAGGGGAGTAGAGAGGAGAGGAAGAGGGGGGAGAGAGAGAGAGAGGAGAGAAAAAGAGGGGAGTAGAGGGAGAGGAAGAGGGGAGGAGAGAGAGGGGAGAAAAAGGGGAGTAGAGAGGAGAGGAAGAGGGAGGAGAGAAATGGAGAGGGTAAGATATAGATTAGACAAGCATCTGATCCTACTTTAGATGGAATAATGTAAAGCGTACAGATGGACAGAGGAGGAGCAGATGCTTTTACCTCATCTGGATGGTACTGTAAGTGTGTCCTTCTATTTAGATTAAGCTTACTGTGCAATCAATATGACGGCTAATGAGGGAAAGACTGTGTGAATGTAGGGAGATGTTTGTGAATCATATCACAGGAGACTTAATAAGAAACAAAACACAAATAAGAGTATTGATTCTTCATCTTTCAATACAGTCCCTTATCGCATTTCTAATAGTTTCTCCTGATTGTTATTCTGATAGTTGCTATGACAACTCCTGTATCTTGTATAGAATTTGTCCTGCAGCTTTTAGTGTCTTCATTTACACAGGCAGCCCAACTCTGATCTGATTGGACGAAAGACCAATTAATGGCAAAAGATCAGAATTGGGCTGCCTGTGTAAATACAGCCTTAGAGACAGCAGTGTCATAAGGGACTGTATCTGCTCCGTTGTACTTGATCATCTTTGGGGATCCATGAAGGCATGCCAAAAGAAAGAGGAAAAATGAATGTAAATGACTTGATTCAAAATGAATAATTCATACAATTTCAGGTGAAAATGTCACAGTTTCCAATCCAATTCTGACACGGTGAAAATGTGAAGTCGGTAAATCGTTCAACAGCGGTCAAACTGTGTGTGTTCATTTGTGGTATATCATCCATAGGGTTGCAAAATTCCTATAATTTAGACCAAAATGTCCAGGTATTCTGGAAATCTTGGCTTAATAGGCTCCAGAAATCAGAAGGGAGTGAGCAGGAAATCCGGAAATCCAACCAACATTTCTGGAAAACCAAAGCAACTGTGGGAAAGTTATTGGAATTTTACCCCTTTAATCATCCATCAGTCAGTGATAATGCCAGGAACAGAGATAAATAATGACGAAACCAGAGGCGGTTAGTGAAAATGTCACTGAACGGGCTTTCATCTCACCTCCCCAAAGCCTGTGCTAATGTTTCCTATCGTCTATCAATGAAAACATCTAAATATCAGGGAAACCTTCGAAAGATAAATATGAGGAAGTCATGTAAGTATCAGGATATTTTCGAAAATATCAGGGAAAAGCGAGCGTCCATTTTATGGTCTCCTGAACACTAATGCTATTTAGAGTGTAGAGCTGTACTTTCACATTTTTTGTCAACCAGGAAAGTTCAACCAATTACGTCAATGAGCCTGCTGTCTGATCAAAAAAATTCATTGAGTCATGGTTTGTAGCAATTATTGCCGCCTTTGTGTTTCGCCAACTGCACGATCACGCTAGCAGTGAGTAGATATGGTTGTCCTTGTTCAATAGAGTCATTGGACCTGTCTCAACAATGTTCCTATCTGCTAGGACAACGCAGGATATATCTAGGTTGACTCATTTCCCTTGTCTTTGTAAAGACTACAGTCTGACGGGAGCCATACTTCCTTGTTCCCACCTCAAAGGCAGGCTTTTCAAAACGGGGGCTGTACATGATTAAAAGTATGTGGACACATGCTTGTCGAACATCTCATTCCAAAATCATTGGCATTAATATGGAGCTGGTCCCCCCTTTACAGCTATAACAGCCTTCACTCTTCTGGGAAGGCTTTCCACTAGATGTTGGAACATTGCTGCGGGACTTGCTTCTATTCAGCCAAAAGAGCCAGTCAAGTTCTTCCACACCGATCTTGACAAACCATTTCTGGAAAGCACAGAATCATCTAGAATGTCATTGTATGCTGTAGCATTAAGACATCCCTCCACTGGAACTAAGGGCCCTAGCCCAAACCATGAAAAACAGCCCCAGACAATTATTTATCCTCCACCAAAACTTTACAGTTGGCACTATGCATTGGGGCAGGTAGCGTTTCCCTGGCATCCGCCAAACCCAGATGGTAAAGCGTGATTCATCACTCAAGAGAACGTGTTTCCACTTCTCCAGAGTCCAATTACAGTGAGCTTTACACCACTCCAGCAGACGCTTGGCATTGCGCAAGGTGATCTTAGGCTTGTGTGCGGCTGCTCGTCCATGGAATCCCATTTCATGAAGCTCCAAGACGTTTCCACCTCACAATAACAGAACTTAGTTGACTTGTTGGAAAGCTGGCATCCTATGAGGGTGCCACGTTGAAAGTCACTGAGCTCTTCAGTAATGCCATTCTACTGCCAATATCTATGGACAAACACCTGTCAGCAACGGGAGAGGCTGAAATAGCCGTATGCACTCATTTGAAAGGGTGTCGACATACGTTTGTATATATAGTGTATGTACACTACCTTGCAAAAGTATTCATCCCCCTTTCTATTTTTCCTATTTTGTTGCATTATAACCTGTAATTTAAATAGATTTTTATTTGGATTTCATGGAATGGACACAAAATTGTCCAAATTGGTGAAGTTCATGGAATTCCATGAGAAACAGACTCCAGGATGCTGACCTTCTAGGCAGAGTTGCAAAGAAAAAGCCGTATCTCAGACTGGCCAATAAAAATAAATAATTTTATAAGAGAGTTGTTATAATTTTTTGTTAAGAAAGACTTAGTAAAGACTGAAGCTACCGTATCATCATGGAGGTATTTGACAGCCTTGAGGTTAGCCTATAATCGTGTGACAGAGAGAAAAGTGCTTGGGGAAGATTAACGAGGTCATGTTCCCATGGGATATCGGTTACTGCTAAAGAGTACTGTCTGCATTGATAGCTGTGCTTGCTGTGGATCTTGTGAGGAAACCTGCACAGAGCTGCCACACTTCGCTGAGGGACCACGAGTAGTGCGTAACCACAACGGTGGGGTGCTTCTGGACTTTATGTGTGTCGTCATTTGTTTTGGAGCTCCAACGCGCGCCAACAGGTTAAACAAGCTTGAAATAATTTGGACATGGGTTGTGCACGATTATTTTTATTTCTTTTGATGTGGTGCTTTGAAAATGTAATAATACACATCTTGAACCTTCTATATGCTTCCTTGGCGGAGTCATTTACTCTTTCAATTTAATTTAATGCATGGGAAAGTATATCCAACAACAAAAACCTATAATCATTTCATCTGAAGTTAACACCCTATTTGTCATCACCCTAGATAGTTTACAATAGGGATTGTTATTGGAGATGTCCTTCTCACCTAACATCCCATGCTGTTTTGAGATACTCTACGTAAGTTAATATTGTGAGTCAAATTCAATCCTGGTGAGAGGGTTACACATGAAAGTCAGTCAATGTGGAACATTTCAAGAACTTTTAAAGTTTCTTCAAGTGCAGTCGCAAACACCATCAAGCGGTATGATGAAACTGGCTCTCATGAAGACCGCCACAGGGAAGGAAGACCCAGAGTTACCTCTGCTGCAGAGGACAAGTTCATTAGAGTTAACTGCACCTCAGATTGCAGCCCAAATAAATGCTTCAGAGTTCAAGTAACAGACACATCTCAACATCAACTGTTCAGAGGAGTCTGCGTGAATCAGGCCTTCATGGTCGAATTGCTGCAAAGAAAGAACTACTAAAGGACACCAATAATAAGAAGAGACTTGTTTGGGCCAAGAAACACAAGCAATGGTCATTAGACCGGTGGAAATCTGTCCTTTGGTCTGATTAGTCCAAATGTGAGATTTTTGGCTCCAACCGCCGTGTCTTTGTGAGATGCAGAGTAGGTGAACGGATGATCTCCGCATGTGTGGTTCCCACCATGAAGCATGGAGGAGGAGATGTGAGGGTGCTTTGCTGGTGACACTGTCTGTGATTTATTTAGAATTCAAGGCCCACTTAACCAGCATGGCTGCCACAGCATTCTGCAGTGTTACGCCATCCCATCTGGTTTGCACTTAATGGGACTATCATTTGTTTTTCAAAGGACAATGACCCAACACACCTCCAGGCTATGTAAGGGTTATTTGACAAGAAGGAGTGATGGAGTGCTGCATCAGATTACCTGGCCTCCACAATCACCCAACCTCAAACCAATTGAGATGTTTTGGGATGAGTTGGACCGCAGAGTGAAGGAATGGCAGCCAACAAGTGCTCAGCATATGTGGGAACTCCAAGACTGTTGGAAAAACATTCCAGGTGAAGCTGGTTGAGAGAATGCCAAGAGTGTGAAACGCTGTCAAAGGTAAAAGGTGGCTACTTTGAAGAATCTAAAATACATTTTGATTTGTTGAATACTTTTTTGGTTACTACATGATTCCATATGTGTTACTTCATAGTCATGATGTCTTCAATGTAGAAAATAGTAAAAATACAGAAAATCCCTTGAATTAGTAGGTGTGTCCAAACTTTTGACTGGTACTGTATATCTCACCCATCTACACACAAACCACATAATGACAATGTTATAAACATGTTCTTAAACATGTTTGCAGATGTATTGAAAATACAGACATATTTAACTTGCATATGTATTCACACCCCTGAGTCAATACTTAGTAGGAACACCTTTGACAGCAATTACAGCTGTGAATGTTTCTGGGTAAGTTTCTAAGAGTTGGCATACCTGGATTGTACAATATTTGCAAGCTCTGTCAAGTTGGTTGTCGATCATTGCTAGACAGCCAGATTTAAAGTCTTGCCATAGACTTAAGCCGATTTAAGTCAAAACTAACTAGGCCACTATATTTGGACTTGTGTTTTAGGTTATTGTCCTGCTGAAATATGAATTTGTCTCCCAGTGTCTGTTGGAAAGCAGTCTGAAACAGGTTTTCCTGTAGTATTTTGCTTGTGCTTAGCTCTATTCTGTTTATTTTTAACTCCCTAGTGCTTGCTGATGAAAAGAAAACCCATAACATGATGCAGCCACCACCATGTTTGAAAATATGAAAGGAAAGGGGGAAACCTAGTCAGTTTTACAACAAAGCATTCAACTGAAATGTATCTTCCCCATTTAACCCTCTGAATCAGAGAGGTGAGGAGAGCTGTCTTAATGGACATCCCGGGGAACAGTGGGTTAACCGCCTTGCTCAGGAGCAGAACGACAGATTTGTACCTTGTCAGCTCAGGGATTCGATCCAGGAGGAGTGGTACACAGTGATCTGTTGTACTGGATTTGCCCCAAACATAACACTTTGTATTCAGGACAAAGCAAATTTCTTTGCCACATTTTTGGCTGTTTTACTTTTGTGCCATAGGAATTTAGCCTAGAAAGGTGATTCTAACATGTTGTGACTTGTTTTCACTGTCATTATGGGGTATTGTGTGTACATGGGTGAGAAAATACATATATTTGGGTATGAATCATTTCTGAAGGCACTGTATGTGTTGGGCTTTATAGATTGTCCAACACATTGGGCTTAAACTGAGATTATTCTTGACAGAGTGATGTATATTTTTCTAGGCCTAAATTGTTCCTTGACTAGCACCATTCATTCCCACTGTCGATAATTCTAATGTTGTAACTTTTAATAGTAACTGTATCCACTGGTGGATTGGGAGAGAGCCAACATCTTTTTTTGCAGCAGTGTTGCCTGCCGATTGATTGAGATATTCAAGGTGCTATCGTCGTTAAGTAACATAGCAGATGCAAAACATTGAATATTTACATTCATGCACTTCCAAATGTAATTTTGTATCTTAGTCCCCAAAGCATTTAACTCCAACATCATATGAAGCATATGAAGCCCAAACCCCTATTCTTTCCCCAATCATTTCCCCCATAGGAATGGCTGAACGAACCTGAGGTAACTAATTTCCGGCATTTATGACAGCAAGCTGGCTAGCTCTATAAGCCTCTAAGTTAGCACAAGCTGCCTCAAGAACTAACGATAAAGAAAGCAAATTACAGGCTACAGTACCTTTCAACAGGCTGCATGTGGTATACTGTAGTCAATCGAGCCCCGAACAAACATCCTGTTGTTTTGAAACTGACAGACAAACAGGTCATTTATGACTGAAAGGTGCTGAAGTGTCTTTAGAGACAAGATGAATCTGTAAAGATATGTGCTGCCACTTTTGTCTTTATGCTTGTTTTCTTGGACCTGCACAAAAGAGCCTTTTAGCCAATTCACACAAACAGGAAGTAGTGCCAATAATAAACAACACATTCCTCTTCAAAATTCACACACCACACCACAGACCGTGAAAAGACACACACTGTCACCAGTCCTGCCAAATGACATTGACGAGTTATTGTTTTTGTCGGCGAGGTAAACATGACAGCAAGCGTCTTGGAAAACAACATTCAAATTTGACATAAAACTCCAGAAGAACTTTGTGTTACGGCACAGAAATGACATGACGGAAAACAGCAATAACCTATTTGCTTGTTTGTTTCTTTGATGTTCATTACAAAAACACTTAGGCAGCATTAGATACTATGCTGTTCCAGTGATGTAGCGCAATTTCTCGGGGGCCCTCACCAAGGTACGAGCAAAAACATGACATGAGGCAGAGCGACACATTTTATACATAGTGATCCTGTTAAATTACTTAGGAAGTATATAAAACTCGCTAAGTACTAATCTAATTCCTAATTCCATGGTTTTATAGCTAATCCCATGCTATTTTACACATTGCCGTGAGGCTGAGAGGAGATTTTGCATTTTTAAAGCTACACTACATGGCCAAAAGTATGGATAAATTAAAAGTACGGATAATTTAGTGGATTTGTCTATTTCAGCCAGACCTGTTGCTGACAGGCGTATAAAATTGAACACACAGCCATGCAATCTCCATAGGAAAACATTGGCAGTGGAATGGCCTTACTGAAGCGCTCAGTGACTTTCAACATGGTATCGTCATAGGATACCATCTTTCCAACTAGTCAGGTCGTCAAATATCTGCCCTGCTAGAGTTGCCCCGGTCAACCGTAAGTGCTATTATTGTGAAGTGGAAATGTCTTGGAGCAACAATGGCTCAGCCGCGAAGTGGTAAGCCACACGAGCTCACAGAACGGGAGCGTCAAGTGCTGAAGCTGTCCTCGGTTGCAACATTCACTACAAGTTCCAAACAACGTCAGTACAAGAACTGTTGGTCGGAGGATTCATGAAATGGGTTTCCATGGCCAAGCAGCCGCACACAAGCTTAAGATCACCAAGTGCAATGCCAAGCGTCGGCTGGAGTGGTGTAAAGAGCGCCGCCATTGGACTCTGGAGCAGAGAAAACATGGAGTGATGAATCACGCTTCAACATCTGGCAGTCAGACGGACAAATCTGGGTTTGGCGGATGCCAGCGGAACGCTACCGAATGCATAGTGCCAACTGTAAAGTTTGATGGAGGAGGAATAATGGTCTGGGGCTGTTTTTCTTGGTTCAGGCTAGGCCCCTTAGTTCCAGTGAAGGGAAATCTTAACGCTACAGCATACAATTAAATTCTAGACGACTCTGTGCTTCCAGCTTTGTGCCAACAGTTTGGGGAAGGCCCGTTCCTGTTTCAGCATGACAATGTCCCCGTGCACAAAGCGAGGTCCATACAGAAATGGTTTGTCGAGATTCGGTGTGGAAGAACTTGACTGACCTGCACAGAGCCCTGACCTCAACCCCATCGAATACCTTTGGGATGAATTGGAACACTGACTGCGAGCCAGGCCTAAATCACCCAACATCAGTGGCCCGACCTCACTAATGCGCTTGTGGTTGAATGGAAGCAGCAATGTTCCAACATCTAGTGGAAAGCTTTCCCAGAAGAATGTAGGCTGTTATAGCAGCAAAAAGGGGGGGACCAACTCCACATTGATGCCCATGACTTTGGAATGACCATGTATGTAATTTTTGGTAATTTCACAAAGTAATAGGTCATGGCTTATGACGTGTTCATCTGTTATCTGGGGGGCCGACCTCTGCCCCCCCCCCCCGCCTTGTGGGGGCTGCATGCTACGCTACAGGAAGGTTCCCACTGTTATCATGCTAATTCCAGCAGAGGTCAATAGTATTTATCAAGGACAGACAGTACTGTAAAATAGTGCTACCAAAACCTTGTCAACACTTTTATCATAACTTATTTCAGCAGTGAAAGCAAAACAAAAGTCCCATTTTCTACCAAGATAAATCTCAATAGAAATTTGAAGAAATGTTATTGCCATTTTATTGCCAGTTTCACCTGACCATCAGTTAGGACAATGGCTTCTTGAATGACAAACTGTTTGCAAATGATTGCGTTCATCACTTGTTCTTTACTGCATTTGACACAGGCTCAGCCACCAGTGAGGATCCTTACTGCTCAGAATATATTGAATCAATATATTCAAGATGCATTGGGAAAACTAAGCTTTTCGCCGCACGCACACACACACACACACACACACACACACACACACACACACACACACACACACACACACACAGAGGTCTGGGAACAGTCTTACACGTTAACCTTATCAGGTTAAAATAAACATGGATTGTCTTTGATCTATAATAGCTATGTCATAATGTTGTCCATCAGGCAAGATCGGAACTTATTCTGTGCAAAAATATATACAATCTACGTTTAAAAAAGTACAATACATTTTGTTACGTGACATTTAACATTCTATGTACATAAGAGGCATACAACACGGATATAATTTACCTTTAAATCTCCTTTAAAAATCTGAGCCAAAGATATGTAACAGTAGAAAAGACAGTCCATAACATCCCATGACTACAGTATATATCTATCAACACAGAGGGACACTTGAAAAAATAGTTTTTTCGTCATATGAACACCGTAACTTGAATTCTGAAAGTTTGGCGTGATACAATTGGCTTGGAAAGACAAACCCTGTCTTTCCTACATCAACAACAGTCAAAAACTATTTAAAACAAAACCCCTGAGGGCCCAGTGTTTATCATAACCACATTACCTGACCAGGAAAAACACCATAAGAAATCACAGCGATAACTAGTCATGAATCACAGCAATAACTAGAGTCATGAATCACAGCGATAACTAGTCATGAATCACAGCAATAACTAGAGTCATGAATCACAGCGATAACTAGAGTCATGAATCACAGCGATAACTAGTCATGAATCACAGCGATAACTAGAGTCATGAATCACAGCAATAACTAGAGTCATGAATCACAGCGATAACTAGTCATGAATCACAGCAATAACTAGAGTCATGAATCACAGCGATAACTAGTCATGAATCACAGCAATAACTAGAGTCATGAATCACAGCGATAACTAGAGTCATGAATCACAGCGATAACTAGAGTCATGAATCACAGCAATAAATAGAGTCATGAATCACAGCGATAACTAGAGTCATGAATCACAGCGATAACTAGAGTCATGAATCACAGCGATAACTAGAGTCATGAATCACAGCGATAACTAGAGTCATGAATCACAGCGATAACTAGAGTCATGAATCACAGCGATAACTAGAGTCATGAATCACAGCAATAACTAGAGTCATGAATATCACAGCAATAACTAGAGTCATGATATCTAGAGTCACAGCAATAAATAGAGTCATGAATCAGCGATAACTTGTCATGAATCACTCAAACTAGAGTCATGAATCACTGCTAACTAGAGTCATGAATCACTGTCATGAATCACTGCTCAAACTAGAGTCATGAATCACTGCTCAAACTAGAGTCAGTCATGAATCACTGCTCAAACTAGAGTCATGAATCACTGCTCAAACTGAACCACAGCGACAAGAGTCATGAATCACTGCTCAAACTAGAGTCATGAACCACAGCAATAAATAGAGTCATGAATCACAGCGATAAGTACAGCTATGAGTTTTCCCTGGTTAGGTCATATGGTTGAGAAAAACTCCATGCCCTAACCATACATTTCTGATGGTAAGTAGGGAAACCACCATCAGATCAGTTCAGTGGCGTCTCATATATAGAAGTAATTCTCTCGGCTAGCAGGACTAGCTAAGTCATCTGTTCTGCTCTCTGCAGTCACTGACTGCTCTGACTGCGGCTCTACATCAGAGTCGCCTGCTGCCTTCATCGTACTTGACAACGATGGCTCCGCGTCTACCAGCATCTCCCCGTCACCAAGGCTCAGTCCACACGCGGCCTCTGTTTCCACGGCAACCACCTCCACCATCTCCCCAGATGACGATCCAGGGGGCGTGTCCTTTGTCTTGGCCCATTGGACAGCCAGTTTCTCAATCTCCAGGTGTAAGTCTTTGTTATGTTCTTTCCACTGGCGGTACTTCTGGGACGTCAGCTCAGAGTCCTCCAGCACCTTGTTGATGAGTTGGAGCTCTGCCTCTTTATCCTAGAAGCACATTGAGAACAGATGGCCATTTACATTAACCAAAATTCACAGAGTCTGAGGGACAGTGCAAAAAATCCCACAGTGTTCAGTGTTCATATTAGGACACTATAGCTAACGCCAGAAGTTTCCCCTGGCTACGTGACCTGGGGCCAGTCAGGAGTTTCCCCTGGCTACGTGACCTGGGGCCAGTCAGGAGTTTCCCCTGGCTACGTGACCTGGGGCCAGTCAGGAGTTTCCCCTGGCTACGTGACCTGGGGCCAGTCAGGAGTTTCCCCTGGCTACGTGACCTGGGACCAGTCAGGAGTTTCCCCTGGCTACGTGACCTGGGGCCAGGCAGGAGTTTCCCCTGGCTACGTGACCTGGGGCCAGGCAGGAGTTTCCCCTGGTCAGGTCACACAGTCAGTGTGGGCTATAAACTGTGTGTACAAAACATTAGGAACACCTGCTCTTTCCATGACAAACTGACCAGGTGAATCCAGGTGAAAGCTATGATCCCTTATTGATGTCCCCTGTTAAATCCACTTCAATCAGTGGAGATGAAGGGGAGGAGATAGGGTATAGAAAGATTTTAATCCTTGAGAGTATTGAGACATGGATTGTGTATGTGTGCCATTCAGAGGTGTGTGTGCCATCCAAACTGCTTGACGCGCTACAAGTCCCGCCTCTCCCATCTCCTCATTGGTTTTTAGGAGCATATACCCACGTG
>NC_056439.1:46753858-46756358 GCF_018296145.1 Oncorhynchus tshawytscha | reverse complement strand
GAAGACATGAGAGAGAGACAGAGAGACAGAGAAGTCGAGAAAGAAGAGACTCGAGAGAGAGAGAGAGAGAGAGACAGAGATGGGAGAGATGGGACAGAACAGAGACAGAGAGAGAGACAGACAGAGACAGAGAAGACTAGAGAAGAGACGAGAGCAGAGACTAAGAAGAAAGAGACGAGTAGAACAAAGAAGAGAGACAGACAGAGAAGAGAGACAGAGAGATCGAAAGATGAGATCGAGATCAGAGAGAGAGAGAGAGACAGAGAGAGAGAGAGAGAGAGAGAGAGAGCAGACAGAGAGAAAGAGTAGAGAGAGAGATCAGAGAGGAAGAAGAATCAGTTAGAGAAAGAGACAGAGAGAGAGACAGAAAGAGACAGAGAAGAGACAAAGTCAGAGAGAGAGTTCAAAGAGAAGAGAGAGAGAGACGCAGACAGACAGAGAGAGAGAGACAGAGAGAAGAGGTAGGAGAGAGACAGATGGAGAGAGAGAGAGAGACAGAAGAGAGAGAGAGACAGAGACAGAGAGACTCGAAGAAAGAGTCGAAGAAGAGATCAGAGAGAGAGATCGAGAAAGAGAATCGAAGAGAGAGACTGAGAGAGAAAGACAGATGAGTTTCAAGAGACAGATCGAGACAGAGACAGAAAGTCGAGAAGAAGAGACAGAGAGAGAGAGACAGAGTGAGATACAGAGAGAGAGACAAGTGAAGAGAGACAGAGAGAGACAGAAAGAGAGTAAGTTTCAAGAGAGAGACAGAGATCAGAAAGAGACAAGAAAGAGAGGAACAGAGAGAGACAAAGACTCGAGAGACAGAGAGAGACAGAGAGAGCTCAGAGACAAAGAGAGACAGAGATCGAATAGAGAGAGAAGAAGACAAGACTCAGAGAAGTGGGACAGAAGAGAGAGAGAGAGAGATGAGACAGAGAGAGAGAGAAAGAGCAGAGAGATGAGAGAGAGAGAGAGAGAGACAGAGAGAGAGACAGAGAGAGAGAGACGGACGAGAGAGATGAGACAGACAGAGGACAGAGAGGAGAGAAGAGAGAGAGAGAGACCGAGAGAGACAGAGAGAGACAGAGAGAGAGACAGAGAGTGAGAGAGAGAGAGAGAGAGAACAGAGATCAAAGAGACAGAGAGAGAGACAGAGAGAGAGACAGAGAGAAGAGAGAGAGAGAGACAGAGAGAGGAGTGGACGAGAGGCAGAGAGACTGGAGAGACAGGGAGACAGAGAGAGAGAGAGAGAGAGAGAGAGACAGAGAGACAGAGAGAGAGACAGAGAGAGAGAGAGACAGAGAGAGAGAGAGACAGAGAGAAGAGAACAAGAGAGACAGAGGGAACAGAGAGAGAGACAGAGAGAGAGAGACAGACAGAGAGAGACAGAGAGAGAGAGAGAGACAGAGAGACAGACAGAGAGAGAGACAGAGAGACAGAGAGACAAGAGAGAACAGAGAGACAGAGAGAGAGAGAGAGAGAGAGAGAGAGAGAGAGAGACAGAGACAGAGAGAGAGAGACAGAGAGAGAGAGACAGGAGAGAGACAGAGAGAGACAGAGACAAGAGACAGAGACAGAGACAAACAGAACAGAGAGAGAGTGGGAAGAGAAAGAAGGGAGAGACAAGAGAGACAGTGAGACAGAGACAGACAAGAGAGAGACAGAGAGAGACAGAGAGAGACAAGAGACAAGAGAGAGACAGAGAGAGAGAACAGAAGACAGAGAGACAGAGACAAGAGAGACAGAGACAGAACCGAGAGACAGAGAGAGAGACAGAGAGAGACAGAGTGAGACAGAGAGAACAGAGACAGAGACAGACAAGAGACAGAGACAGAGAGAGACAGAGAAGAAAGACAGAGAGACAGACAGAGACAGAGACAAGAGACAGAGAGAGAGAGACAGAGAGAGACAGAGACAGAGACAGAGACAAAAGACAGAGAGAGAGAGAGACAAGAGACAGACAGAGAGAGAGAGACAGACAGAGAGAGACAGACAGAGAGACAGAGAGACAGAGATAGACAGAGAGAGAACAGAGAAGACAGAGAGAGACAGAGAGAGAGACTAGAGAGAGAGACAGAGAGAGAGAGACAGAGAAGAAGAGACAGAGAGACAGAAGAGAGAAGAGATGGATAGGGGATGAGAGAGATGAGACAGAGAGAGCAGAGAGGATGGACAGAGAGAGACAGAGAGACAGAGATGAGAGAGAGAGATCAGAGTTAAGAGAGAGAGAGAGAGAGAGACAGAGAGACAGACAGGAGAGAGACAAGAGAGACAGACAGAAGAGATAGAGAGATAGAGACAGACAGACAGAGAGAGAGAGAGAGACGCAGAGACAGAGAGACAGAAGAGAGACGGAGAGAAGACAGAGAGACAGAGCTCAGACAGAGACAGAGAAGACAGAGAGAAGACAAAGAGAGAGACAGTAGAGAAACAGAGAGAGACCAGAGAGGAGCAGAGAAGAAGACATGGAGAGACAGAGAGAGAGACAGAGAGAGATAGAGACAGAGAGAGACAG
>NC_056439.1:46752247-46753758 GCF_018296145.1 Oncorhynchus tshawytscha | reverse complement strand
GGTTGAGAAAAACTCCATGCCCTAACCATACATTTCTCATGGTAAGTAGGGAAACCACCATCAGATCAGTTCAGTGGCGTCTCATATATAGAAGTAATTCTCTCGGCTAGCAGGACTAGCTAAGTCATCTGTTCTGCTCTCTGCAGTCACTGACTATCTGTTCATGACTCCTACATCAAGAATTCGCCTGCCTCTTCATCGTACTTGACAACGTGGCTCAGCAATCTACCAGCATCTCCCGTCACCAAGGCTCCAGTCACAGCGGCCTCTGTTTCCCATAGCAACCACCTCCACCATCTCCCAGATGACGATCCAGGAGCGTGTCCTTTGTCTTGTACATTGGACAGCAGTTTCTCGATCTCCAGAGTGTAAGTCTTTGTTATGTTCTTTCCACTGGCGGTACTTCTGGGACGTCAGCTCAGAGTCCTCCCTTTGTGATGAGTTGGAGCTCTGCCTCCTATCTAGAAGCATTGAGAACAGATGGCCATTTACATTAACCAAAATTCACAGAGACTGAGGACAGTGCAAAATCCCAAAGTGTTCAGTGTTTATATTAGGACATCGCTAACGCCAGAAGTTTCGGCTACGTGACCTGGGGCCAGTCAGAGTTTCCCCTGGCTCGTGACCTGGGGGCCAGTCAGGAGTTTCCCTGGCTACGTGACCTGGGGCCAGTCAGGAGTTTCCCTGGCTACGTGACCTGGGGCCAGTCAGGAGTTTCCCTGGCTACTGACCTGGGGCCACCTGGCTACGTGACCTGGGGCCAGTCAGGATCTGGGGCCAGTTTCCCTGGCTACGTGACCTGGGGCCAGTCAGGTTTCCCTGGCTACGTGGACCTGGGGGCCAGTCAGGAGTTTCCTGGCTACGTGACCTGGGGCCAGGAGTTTCACGTGACCTGGGGCCAGGCAGGAGTTTCCCTGGCTGGACCTGGGGCCAGGTCACACTGGGGGCCAGTTTCAGGGCCAGCTATACCTATAAGTGGGGCTATAAACTGTGTGTACAAAAGCATTAGGAACACCTGCTCTTTCCATGACAAACTGACCAGGTGAATCCAGGTGAAAGCTATGATCCTTATTGATGTCCCTGTTAAATCCCACTTCCAATCAGTGGAGATGAAGGGGAGGAGATAGGTATAGAAAGATTTTAATCCTTGAGAGTATTGGAGACATGGATTATGTATGTGTGCCATTCAGAGGTGTGTGTGTGCCATCCAAACTGCTTGACGCGCTGCAAGTCCCCGCCTCTCCCATCTCCTCATTGGTTTAGGGCATATACCACGTGGTGATTGAACGATGAACTGAAGTTTACACTCCAGTCCAGTTGTGGTGGTAATGCACCTTAAAGTTAGTTGCTGACCTCCATATAAAGTCCATGAAGAAGAAGATCCACCATCTTTGGTCTCAACTCTAGGTGTAATGAAATGTGGTTACCGAACTGTTAAACACTGTCCCCAATTTTTACTGTCGCTGGCTTAGGTTCATGCTGATTGTACGGAGATTGTGACAGCCAGTTAA
>NC_056439.1:46717247-46734747 GCF_018296145.1 Oncorhynchus tshawytscha | reverse complement strand
CCAGCTAACATTAGCTAGCTAGCCAAAAACCAACCGTCAACTTCAGTCTGGATTCAAACTATAATAAGCTAAATCAATAGTTCATTCATAAAACAAAAAGTTAGTAGGGAAAAATGCTATAAAAACAATTAATTATTACAAATACTAACAACATTTACAGGAGCGCTCTGCCTTGGTGACCTCAAGGCAACAAATACGATATGAGATCACATAAGTAGCTCACTTAAGCAAAAGGAGGGACACTGCATAGTTGGAGAGACTTTAAGCTCTGAGGCTTGACCCTAACCTTGAGTGTGCTCTGCAGCGCGCGGAGCGTGTGGGCCTTCTCATTGATGACAGGGTTCTTGTTGCGCCGGATGAAGGACTTTCGGAAGTGGTCTTGGGTCTGTGGCTGCTTGCTGCCGATCAGGGACACGCCGCCCTCCTTCAGTCCGTGGAACAGCACGTCCATCTCATCCTCTGGAGCTCCTGGTGGGAGAAGAGAGAGAGAGAGAGGTTGAGAGAGGGAGAGAAAGATGTGGCTGTAATTGTATGTTTGTATGCATTGTATGTTTTCAAGATTTCCACACCATTCAAAGTTAGACATTTTATTATTGCTAATGGCATATTTGAAACATTGGAGAAAGACGGCAGACAACATGGAAGGAAGAGACAGGTGACGCCCCCAGGACATTGGAGCAATCTGGGAGAAATTAAATAGATGATCAGCTAATTGACTACCCTTATATGACTCTTCTGTCACCTTGTGGTGAAACAGAGAAGTGCTCTACTGTACCTGGGCTTCTGCTGAGCCCTGTGGGTGGAGCGGGAACCTGAACCTTGTTCTTCTTCTCTTTCTCTTTCTCCTCCTTCTCCTTCTCTTTCTCTTTCCTGGCCCGAGGCAGTGTGTTGGACAGAGTTTTCTGGTGTCCAACAAACACAACATATTAGATTAGTATGGAACCTCACTAAACAACATATTAGATTCGTATGGAACCTCACTAAACAACATATTAGATTCGTATGGAACCTCACTAAACAACAAATTAGATTAGTATGGAACCTCACTAAACAACATATTAGATTAGTATGGAACCTCACTAAACAACATATTAGATTCGTATGGAACCTCACTAAACAACATATTAGATTCGTATGGAACCTCACTAAACAACATATTAGATTAGTATGGAACCTCACTAAACAACATATTAGATTAGTATGGAACCTCACTAAACAACATATTAGATTCGTATGGAACCTCACTAAACAACATATTAGATTCGTATGGAACCTCACTAAACAACATATTAGATTCGTATGGAACCTCACTAAACAACATATTAGATTCGTATGGAACCTCACTAAACAACATATTAGATTCGTATGGAACCTCACTAAACAACATATTACATTCGTATGGAACCTCACTAAACAACATATTAGATTAGTATGGAACCTCACTAAACAACATATTAGATTAGTATGGAACCTCACTAAACAACATATTAGATTCGTATGGAACCTCACTAAACAACATATTAGATTCGTATGGAACCTCACTAAACAACATATTAGATTCGTATGGAACCTCACTAAACAACATATTAGATTCGTATGGAACCTCACTAAACAACATATTAGATTCGTATGGAACCTTGCTTTTTTTATGAGTGAACACACAGAGAGAGAGAAAGAGAGATAGAGAGAGGTAGAGAGAGACAGAGAGGGAGACAGAGAGAGAGACAGAGAGAGAGACAGAGAGAGAGACAGAGAGAGAGAGACAGAGAGAGAGAGACAGAGAGAGGGAGGTAGAGAGAGAGAGGGAGACAGAGAGGGAGACAGAGAGGGAGACAGAGAGGGAGACAGAGAGGGAGACAGAGAGAGAGACAGAGAGAGAGACAGAGAGAGAGACAGAGAGAGAGACAGAGAGAGGGAGACAGAGAGAGGGAGACAGAGAGAGGGAGACAGAGAGAGGGAGACAGAGAGAGAGAGAGAGAGAGAGAGAGAGAGAGAGACAGAGAGAGAGACAGAGAGAGGGAGGTAGAGAGAGGGAGAGGTAGAAATAGGTAGAGAGAGAGAGAGAGAGAGAGAGAGAGAGAAGGGGGAACAGGTGTGACAGACGAGAGCGATCTGCCTTGGACATTTATTCAACAGCATAGTTTTTCTACCAGGACAAAGTAAGGGGCCCCTATAGGTATGAGTCAGTAAGATTCTCATTTACCGGTACAATGATGGCCTGGCAAGTGGGGTAATAAATAAGATACAATAATATAGTATATTATAAGACAGTCATCACAATATGAAAGGACTGAGACATTTGTTATCCACACCAAGAGAGAGAGAGAGAGAGAGTGTGAAAGTGTGTGTGTCTCTCTCATCACCGTGTAGATCTTGTTTCTGCGTGGTGAAGGAGAAGACCCCTCATCTTCTGACTCCGTCTCACTGTAGCACTCTGTCCACAAAGACACAAACAATCAACCTTATCATTAGAACTTCCGCTTGTCCAGACCTGTTGTTCTAGTTTGAAACACATTTGGATGGTTACCCAGACACAGATGAGACTCTCCATTGAAACGTGTTAGTCCAGGAGGTGTAGGCTGGGAAATGAGGTTGTAATACGTATTTTTGATTTGGCTACTATCAAAGGAACACAATAATAAGAAAAACGGTGATGAAATACATAATTATGCCATCAAATCTCATGAAAAGTTTCTCCTACCCTCTTCGTTGTCCGGTGGTCCTTTGTGGAACTTCTTGTGTTTCTGTATGGCTGTGATCAGACAGTTGATCCACCTGCAGAGGAAGAGACAGTGTTCACTGCAAGGGCCTATATTTTATTTAAATTTCACCTTTATTTAACCAGGTAGGCCAGTTGAGAACAAGTTCTCATTTACAACTGCGACCTGGCCAAGATAAAGCAAAGCAGTGTGACAAAAACAACAACACAGAGTTACACATAACAAATGTACAGTCAATAACACAATAGAAAGATCTATATACAGTGTGTGCAAATGTAGAAGAGTAGGGAGGTAAGACAATAAATAGGCCATAGAGGTGAAATAATTACAATTTAGCATTAACACTGGAGTAATAGATGTGCAGATGATGATGTGCAAGTAGAGATGCTGGGGTGCAAAAGAGCAAGAAGATAAATAACAATATGGGGATGAGGTAGTTGGCTGGGCTATTTACAGATTGGCTGTGTACAGGTACAGTGATCGGTAAGCTGCTCTGACAACTGGTGCTTAAAGTTAGAGAGGGAGATCTAAGACTTCAGCTTCAATCCACTCATTGGCAGCAGAGAACTGAAAGGAAAGGCGGCCAAAAGAGGTATTGGCTTTGGGGGTGACCAGTGAAATATACCTGCTGGAGCGCGTGCTACGGGTGGGTGCTGCTATGGTGACCAGTGAGCCGAGATATTTACCTAGCGAAGACTTATAGATGACCTGGAGCCAGTGGGTTTGGTGAGGAATATGGAGCGAGGGCCAGCCCACGACAGCATACAAGTCGCAGTGGTGGGTAGTATATGGGGCTTTGGTGTTAAAACGGATGGCACGGTGATAGACTACATTCAGTTTGCTGAGTAGAGTGTCGGAGGCTATTTTGTCAATTACATCGCCGAAGTCAAGGATCGGTAGGATAGTCAGTTTCATGAGGGAATGCCGGGCAGCATGAGTGAAGGAGGCTTTGTTGCGAAATAGGAAGCGGATTCCAGATTTAATTTTGGATTGGAGATGCTTAATGTGAGTCTGGAAGGAGAGTTTACAGTCTAACCAGACACCTAGGTATTTGTAGTTGTCCACATATTCTAAGTCAGAACTGTCCAGAGTAGTGATGCTGGACGGGCGGGAAGGTGTGGGCTGCAATCGGTTGAAGAGCATGCATTTAGTTTTACTAGCATTTAAAAGCAGTTGGAGGCCACAGAAGGAGTGTTGTATGGCATTGTGGCTTGTTTGGAGGTTTGTTAACACAGTGTCCTAAGAAGGGCCAGATGTATACAGAATCGTTTTGTGTGCGTAGAGGTGGATCAGAGAATCACCAGCAGCAAGAGCGACATCATTGATGTTTTCAGAGAAAAGAGTCGGCCCGAGAATTGAACCCTGTAGCACCCTCATAGAGACTGCCAGAGGTCCGGACAACAGGCCCTCCGATTTGACACACTGAACTCTGTCTGAGAAGTAGTTGGTGAACCAGGCGAGTCAGTCATTTGAGAAACCAAGGCTATTGATTCTGCCGATAAGAATGCGGTGATTGACAGAGTCGAAAGACTTGGCCAGGTCGATGAAGACGGCTACACAGTATTGTCTCTTTATCGATGGCGATTATGATATCGTTTAGGACCTTGAGCGTGGCTGAGGTGCACCCATGAAGGTAGAAGGTATGGTGGGATTCGAAATGGTCTGTTTGTTAACTTGGTTTCTGAAGATTTTAGAATGGCAGGGCAGGATGGATATACAGTGGGGCAAAAAAGTATTTAGTCAGCCACCAATTGTGCAAGTTCTCCCACTTAAAAAGATGAGAGAGGCCTGTAATTTTCATCATAAGTACACTTCAACTATGACAGACAAAATGAAAAGAGAAAAAATCCAGAAAATCACATTGTAGGATTTTTAATGAATTTATTTGCAAATTATGGTGGAAAATAAGCATTTGGTCAATAACAAAAGTTTCTCAATACTTTGTTATATACCCTTTGTTGGCAATGACAGAGGTCAAATGTTTTCTGTAAGCCTTCACAAGGTTTTCACACACTGTTGCTGGTATTTTGGCCCATTCCTCCATGCAGATCTCCTCTAGGTAGGAATCCGGAGATGTGGTAGGGGAAAAGCAGTCCGATGTGCTCTGGGTTGATATCGCGCTGTCCAGACTGGCAGGTCTTGACTGAGCTGAGGCTGGCTGGTGTCCGACTTAACGGTGAAGACCCCTAGCAGTGGCTAACTGACTACTAGCTAATAGCTAGTTAGCTGGCTAGCTGCTGATGGGGGTTCCGGTTCTAAAGTATAGAAATAGCAGATCTGTAACACATTGGTTGAGGCGGGTTGCAGGAGAGTATATTCAGTCCGTAGATGCAAAGGGAGATTAAAATATATACTGGAAAAAAATAAGGACAACGATATTTACACGGGACAAGTCAAAACACACGCCTCTGGCTGCTACGCCATCTTGGAAAAGCTTCATAAAGCTAGTAGGAGTTCTGATCTAGGATCAGTTTCGCCTTGTAGATCATAATCAATCAGATTACATGGACGGCGGGGGGGGGGGGTCTTATCCTAGATCTGCACTTAGAACATAAAATCTTTACTTTCAACTGGAACAACCCTTGTACTATGTAATTCTCTGCCTGTTTCTGTAGTACTGACAAACCAACACAAGGTGGGAGCATAGACTATCATATACACTCAGTAGTCAGTACTCTTGAAGTAGCCTACCTCGCTTTACCTCACCTGAAACTATCAGTGGCCCGCCAACAAGCTGTCACCTGCCCGCTTACAAATTGTCAGTGGCCTGTCAACAAACTATCAGTGGCCTGTGTGGTAGAGATAATGCCACTGCCTTAAAATGTGTGCATTTGTATTTGTGGGAGAGAGAGAAAGAGGGAGAAAGAGAAAGAGGGAGAAAGAGGGAGAAAGAGAATGAGAAAGAGGGAGAAAGAGAGAGGGAGAAAGAGGGTGTAGCCACCAGATCGTAGCACACAGACAGAGACAACATCTGTATAACGTTTGAGAGCCAGACAGAGACAACATCTGTATTATGTTTCAGAGCCAGACAGAGACCGCAATGGAGAGATTCAGTCGAGTGTTGTCTCCATCACACAGCTGTGGTGTGTGTGTGCTGTGTGTATGGTGTGTGTGTGCTGTGTGTATGGTGTGTGTGTGGTATGTGTATGGTGTGTGTGTGTGGTGTCAAAGAACCACAGACATTATCCTATCAAAATGTTCCAATATATTCAAATCACTGGGACGTCTCCGTCATCGTTTCTATGGGGAATCCTCAGTTGTGCATTTCCTGCCAGGCTTTCTTAAATTAATCATTGAAATATGCAGGAGACCTGTAGGGAAGGGAACAGCATGTGTGTGTGTGTGTATTAGCAGTGTATATTGGAACCAGGAGTTGGAACCCAAAGTTATTTTCCAATCTGAACAGAACAATTTTTTTTTTTTCATTTCACTCCACTGTTCCGACCAGCTAAATAAAATTCTGAACCGGTTCGAACCTCCCAAAAGAGTACTGGTTCATATCATTCCTTTCTGTTCCTTTTTTAAACCTCTGGAATCATATATATTTGTTTACATTTAGCTTGACATTAAATTCCTTCACCATTCATGCAGTATGGATAAGTGCAATGGAATGGGCAAACTATAGTTCATGGAGTTGTTTACATGTGTGATGGAAAGACAAGTGTAGGGTGCGAGAGGCAACTGACATTTTGAGGGTGGGGATCCGCTATTGGCTCTTTGAATTGTCAATAGAAGTCGATAGATAGCGTTTTGCTGTTGCCACGGTGACGTCACAGCACCAATTTGCCTGGCTGCGGTACAGCTGCGGTCCCCAACGTAGCATTTTTCAGCTGGCAGGCAGACACTGGAAGAAGTTTCTGAGTGACAGAGGGAGGGCTTTGCATAGGTGCTTTGTTGCAAGATGGCGCCGACAGAGATGGTCCCCTCGCTTCGAGTCCTTAGGAAACTATACAGTATTTTGTTTTTTTATGTATTATTTCTTACATTGTTAGGCCAGACAATCTTAAATATTATTACATACAGCCGGGAATAACTACTGCATATAAGAGTGACGTCAACTCACCAACATTACGACCAGAAATACAACTTTCCTGAAGCGGATCCTTTGTTCGGGCCACCAACCCAGGACATTGGATCTAATCCCAGAGGCTGACCCAAAACAACGTCGCGGCAGAAGGGTAGACAGAGCGGGCTCCTGGTCAGACTTCGGTACACATCACCCACCGCTTCCGAGTATATTACTCGCCAATGTCCAGTCTCTGGACAACAAGGTGGACTAAATTAGGGAAAGGGCTGCCTTCCAGAGAGACATCAGAGATTGTAACATTCTCTGTACACGGAAACAAGGCTCTCTCAGGATATGTTGTCGGAGTCTGTACAGCCACCGGGATTCTTCATGCGTCGCACCGACAGAAATAAACATCTTTCTGGGAAGAAGAAGGGCGGAGGTGTATGCTTCATGATTAACGACTCATGGTGTAATAACAACATACAGGAACTCAAGTCCTTTTGATCATCTGACCTATAATTCCTTACAATCAAATGCTGACCACATTATCTGCCAAGAGAATTCTCTTCAATTATAGACACAGCTGTGTATACCCCCCTCAAGGAACTTCACTGGACTCTATGGAAACTGGAAAACATATATCCTGATGCTGCATTTATTGTAGCTGGGGATTTTAACAAAGCTAATTTGAGAACAGGGCTACCGAAATTGTATCAGCACATTGACTGTAGCACGCAAGCGGGCAATACACTGGTCCACTGCTACTCTAACTTTAGAGATGCATACAAGACCCTCCCCCGTCCGACCACAACTCCATTTTGCTGCTACCATCCTACAGGCAGAAACTCAAACAGGATGTACCCTCTGACTAATCGGAATCCACGCTGTAAGATTGTTTTGATCACGTGGACTGGAAAATGTTCCGGGAAGCCTCAGAGAATAACATACATTTCTACACTGACTCGGTGAATGAGTTTATAAGGACGTACATTGGAGATGTTGTACCCACTGTGACTATTAAAACCTACCCTAACCAGAAACAGTGGATAGATGGTGGCATTCGCAGAAAGCGCGAACCACCGCATTCAACCATGGAAAGGTGACTAGGAATATGGCGGAATGTAAATAGTGTAGTTATTCCCTCCGCAAGGCAATCAAACAGGCGAAATGTTGGTATAGGGACAAAGTGAAGTCGCAATTCAACGGCTCAGACACGAGATGTATGTGGCAGGGTCTACAGGCAATTACGAACTACAAAAAGAAAATGAGCCACGTCACAGACACCGACGTCTTGCTTCCAGACACACTAAAACATCTTCTTTGCCCGCTTTGAGGATAATACAGGGTCACCGACGCGACCCGCTACCAAAAACTGCAGGCCCCCCTCTCCTTCTATGGCCGATTACATTGCAATCCACAAGGAAACTGCGTGGCAGGATGACCACCTGTTACGCGAGTGCAGCGTCAAAAAGGACCTTGTGGCTGCAAGGAGCCAAGGTAAGTTGCTAGCTACCATTAAACTTATCTTATAAAAAACAATCAATCTTCACAATCACTAGTTAACTACACATGGTTGATGATATTACTAGGTTAACTAGCTTGTCCTGCGTTGTATATAAACACACAATGCGGTGCCTGTTAATTCATCATCGAATCACAGGCTACTTCAACTTCGCCAAACGGGTGAAGATTTAACATAAGTGCATTGGCGAAAAAAGCACAATCTTTCCACAAATGTATCTAAACATCAATGCCTTTCTTAAAATCAATGCACAGAAGTATATATTTTTTTAAACCTGCATATTTAGTTAAAATAAATTGTTAGCAGGCAATATTAACTAGGGAAATTGTGTCACTTCTCTTGCGTTTAGTGAAAGCAGAGTTACGCTATATGCCACAGTTTGGGCCGCCTGGCTCTTTGCGAACTGTGAACTAATTTGCCAGAATTGTACATAATTATGACATAACATTGAAGGTTGTGCAATGTAACAGCAATATTTAGACTTAGGGATGCCATCCGTTAGATAAAATACGGAACCGTTCCATATTTCACTGAAAGAATAGACGTTTTGTTTTTGAAATGATAGTTTACGGATTTGACCATATTAATGAACAAAGGCTCGTATTTCTGTGTTTATTATATTATAATTAAGTCTGATTTGATATTTGATAGAGCAGACTGGCTGAGATGTGGTAGGCAGCAGCAGGCTCGTAAGCATTCAAACAGCACTTTACTGCGTATGCCAGCAGCTCTTAGCAATGCTTGAAGCACAGCTCTGTTTATGACTTCAAGCCTATCAACTCCCACGATTAGGCTGGCAATACTAAAGTGCCTATAAGAACATCCAATAGTCAAAGGTATATGAGATACAAATGGAATAGAGAGAAATAGTCGACGTGTCATAATTCCTATAATAACTACAACCTAAAACTTCTTAACTGGGAATATTGAACCTCCAGCTTTCATATGTTCTCATGTTCTGAGCAAGGAAATTAAACGTTAGCTTTTTTACATGGCACATATTGCACTTTTACTTCCTTCTCCAACTGTGTTTTTCCATTATGTTAATCAAATTGAACATTTCATTATTTATTTGACACTATATAGATTTTATTTATAAAAACATAAAAAATAATAATATTATTTTAAATCGGCGGTTTAATCGGTATCGGCTTTTTTTGGGGGTCCTCCAATAAATCGGTATCGGTCGACCTCTACCCTAGACCCACTTCAGTTTGAATACCGCCCCAACAGGTCCACAGGCGATGCAATCACCATCACACTGCACACTGCCCTATCCCATCTGGAAAAGAGGAATACCTATGTAAGGAATGCTGTTCATTGACTACAGCTCAGCATTCAACACCATAGTACCCTCCAAGCTCATCATTAAGCTCGAGTCCCTGGGTCTCAACCCTGCCCTGTGCTATTGGGTCCTGGACTTTCTGACGTGCCGCCCCTAGGTGGTGAAGGTAGGAAACAACATCTCCACTTTGCTGATCCTCAACACTGGGTGCGTGCTCAGCCCTCTTCTGTACTCCCTGTTCACCCACGACTGCGCGGCCATGCACGCCTCCAACTCAATCATCAAGTTTGCAGATGACACAACAGTAGTGGGCTTGATTACCAACAACGACGAGACGGCCTACAGGAAGGAGGTGAGGGCCCTCGGAGTGTGGTGTCAGGAAAACAATCTCTCACTCAACGTCAACAAAACAAAGGAAATTATTGTGGACTTCAGGAAACAGCAAACAACACCCCCTATCCACATCGACGGGACAGTAGTGGAGAAGGTGGAAAGTTAAGTTCCTTAGGGTACACATCACGGACAAACTGAAATGGTCTACCCACACAGACAGTGTGGTGAAGAAGGCGCAACAGCGCATCTTCAACCTCAGGCGGCTCCTGAAATTTGGCTTGTCACCTAAAACCCTCACAAACCTTTACAGATGCACAATTGAGAGCATCCTGTCGGGCTGTATCACCGCCTGGTATGGCAACTTCACCACCCTCAACCGCAAGGCTCTCCAGAGGGTGGTGCGGTCTACCTGCCCTCCAGGACACCTACAGCACCCGATGTCACAGGAAGGCCAAAAAGATCATCAAGGACAACAACCACCCGAGCCACTGCCTGTTCACCCCACTACCATCCAGGAGACGAGGTCAGTATAGGTGCATCAAAGCTGGGACCGAGAGACTGAAAAACAGCTTCTATCTCAAGGCCATCAGACTGTTAAACAGCCATCACTAAAACAGAGAAGCTGCTGCCTACATACACACTCAAATCATTAGCCAATTTAATAAATGGATCACTAGTCACTTAAAACAGTTTATCTTCCATTACTCATCTCATATGTATATACTGTATTTTATACCATCTATTACATCTTGACTATGCCGCTCGGCCATCACTCATCCATATATGTCTATGTACACATTCTTCTTCCATCCTTTTACATTTGTGTGTATTAGGTAGTTGTTGTGAAACTGTTAGATTACTTGTTAGGTATTACTGCACTGTCGGAACTAGAAGCACAAACATTTCACTACACTCGCATTAACATCTGCTGTGTATGTGACCAATAACATTTGATTTGTGTTTTTTGTGGGACTAGAAAAAAATACCCAGAATGTAAAATAACGTTTTTAACCGGTTCCCATGCTTTTAAAATAATGGTTCTGTTCTGGTACAGTATAGAGCACTTTCAGTCCCGGATCTGATTCTGTTACTTGAACATTTTTTATTTTTTTGGTTTTCGGTTCTATTCCCTGAACCGGTGTCAACCAGATGTGTTCATAATTCATCACACCTACTTGGTCATGTCATTGACATTCTCGGCGGCAAAGAAGAAAGTCTGGAAGCGCTGGTGGCACATTTGGAAGACACTGGGGAGAGAGAAAGAAAGACAGACACAGACAGACCGGAGGAGAGAGAGAGAGAGGGGAAGAGAGAGAGAGGCAGTTAGGATTAAGTTAGCTCCAGCTTTGAGCGTTCTGGGATATTAAATTGCTATTTGAACCCAGATGTGACTACAGTACTTGCCACAATAAGTTGGGTGAATTCTGACCCATTCCTCCTGACAGAGCTAGTGTAACAGAGTCAGGTTTGTAGGCCTCCTTGATCACACACACTTTTTTTTAGCTCTGCCCACAACTGTTCTATAGGATTAAGGTCAGGGCTTTGTGGTGGCCACTCCAATACCTCGACTTTGTTGTCCTTAAGCCATTTTACCACAACTTTGGAAGTATGCTTGGGGTCGTTGTCCATTTGGAAGAACCATTTGCAACCAAGCTTCAACTTCCTGACTGATGTCTTGAGATGTTGTTTCAATATATCCACAATTTTCCTACCTCATGATGCCATCTATTTTGTGAAGTGCACCAGTCCCTCCTGCAGCAAAGCACCCCCACAACATGAATCTGCCACCCCTGTGCTTCACGGTTGGGATGTTGGGATGGTGTTCTTCGGCTTGCAAGCCTCCCCCTTTTTCCTCCAAACATAATGATGGTCATTATGGCCAAACAGTTCTATTTCTGTTTCATCAGACATGAGGACATTTCTCCAAAAAGTATGATCTTTGTCCCCATGTGAAGTAGCAAACCGTAGTCTGGCTTTTTTTATGGAGGTTTAGGAGCAGTGGCTTCTTCCTTGCTGAGCGGCCTTTCAGGTTATGTCGATATAGGACTCGTTTTACTGTGGATAAAGATACTTTTGTACCTATTTCCTCCAGCATCTTCACAAGGTCCTTTGCTGTTGTTCCGGGATTGATTTGCACTTTTCGCACCATAGTACGTTCATCTCTAGGAGACAGAATCGTCTCCTTCCTGAGCAGTATGACGGCTGCGTGGGCCCATGGTGTTTATACTTGCGTACTATTGTTTGTACAGATGAACGTGGTACCTTCAAGCGTTTGGAAATTGCTACCAAGGATGAACCAGATTGTGGAGGTCTCCAATTGTTTTCTGAGGTCTTGACTGATTTCTTTTGATTTTCCCATGATGTCAAGCAAAGAGGCACTGAGTTTGAAGGTAGGCCTTGAAATACATCCGCAGGTACACCTCCAATTGACTCAAATGATGTCAATTAGCCTATCAGATGCTTCTAAAGCCATGACATAATTTTCTGGAATTTCCCAAGCTCTTTAATGGCACGGACAACTTAGTGTATGTAAACTTCTGACCCACTGGAATTGTGATACAGTGAATTATAAGTGAAATAATCTGTCTGTAAACAATTGTTGGAAAAATGACTTGTGTCATGCACAAAGTAGATGTCCTAACCGACTTGCCAAAACTATAGTTTGTTAACAAGAAATTTGTGGAGTGGTTGAAAAACTAGTTTTAATGACTCCAACCTAAGTGTATGTAAACTTCCGACTTCAACTGTATCTCATCACACTAGATACTATGTGGCAAAGGTACTCACTACTTCCTCTAGACACTTCATGTGGCAAAGGTACTCACTACTTCCTCTAGAAACTTCATGTGGCAAAGGTACTCACTACTTCCTCTAGAAACTTCATGTGGCAAAGGTACTCACTACTTCCTCTAGAAACTTCATGTGGCAAAGGTACTCACTACTTCCTCTAGAAACTTCATGTGGCAAAGGTACTAGACACTTCATGTGGCAAAGGTACTCACTACTTCCTCTAGACACTTCATGTGGCAAAGGTACTCACTACTTCCTCTAGACACTTCATGTGGCAAAGGTACTCACTACTTCCTCTAGACACTTCATGTGGCAAAGGTACTCACTACTTCCTCTAGAGACTTCATGTGGCAAAGGTACTCACTACTTCCTCTAGAAACTTCATGTGGCAAAGGTACTCACTACTTCCTCTAGAAACTTCATGTGGCAAAGGTACTCACTACTTCCTCTTGTGTTCTCCTGCGCTCTCTATGTTGTAGCTGGAGATATGAACCAGGCCCTCTGCTTTCTCCTCCTGGCAACGACAAACAAATAAATAGGTTAATCAACCACAACTATTGCTGCCATGATAGTAAGTAAGTAGGCTTGTCCGAGCCAAAATGGCCCACAGGATAGGACTCTATTTCCTGTTTCTGTAGCGTGAGGCAGCTTGATGTACAAGTACACCCCCTGGACGCAAGTCTATCGCAGTGCCTTAACCCCAATTAATGCTGAGTGCCAAGCATTTTTAAAGTCTGTCGGGGATCGAACCCCCAACCTTCCAATCTCAGGGAGGACACTGGTGCGCTGCTGCCATGATAGCCTGGTTAAACCAGACTGAACCCTACAAAGCACAGTGTTCTCTCTGGTTTACTCAGGCTACTTATCACAATAAACAGGGTCTAAAAGACAGAGAGAATGACAAAAATCACACTGCACAGTGGAAACCTGTTTAGACTGGTAAAACAGAACTCTGTACAACTACATGCAAATAACACTATCACTGTGAGTCATGATATTATTGGGCCTCTATAACATTACATGCATAATGATATGCTAATATGATATAATAGCATATAACATAATTGCAATTTAACTGTACATTGACGTGAGCAGATCCTCAGTCAAGTCGCCATGATTCCCCATTCATCATGATGGACAATGTTCTGTTTTACACAATGCATTTCTATCTGAATGGTCTGTAATGTTGCACCGTCCCAAACAACCATTGTTCTGTCACTGTTACCATGTTCTAGAAGTAAACCTATGATAAAGTAGGTCTGTGTATAGAGCCATCATGGTTGAGCGTTGTGTGCGCATCCCGACATCAAAAAGCTCTGTAGCTCAAGTTTTTAACATTTATTTTACTTTATTTAACCAGGCAAGTCAGTTAAGAACAAATTCTTATTTTCCATGACGGCCTAGGAACAGTGGGTTAATTTACCTTGTCAGCTCAGGGATTTGATCTTGCAACCTTTCGGTTACTAGTCCAATGCTCTAACCACTATGCTTCCTGCCGCCCTGAGTCTGGACCTTGACAAACTTAAACAGTGAGTGAGTCATGACCACGAAAACACCAGACGGATGGCTATAGCTACGATCAACAAGTATATTATTCTTCTGGGTTCATCTAGCTCTATTTGGGATATTTTATCTTGCCTCGCTGGCTTGGTAGTTGAAGACTGCTTCCATCACGTGGACTGGGAGATGTTTCGTATTGCGTCAGACAACAACATTGACGAATACGCTGATTCGGTGTGCGAGTTCATTAGAACGTGCGTTGAAGATGTCGTTCCCATAGCAACGATTAAAACATTCCCTAACCAGAAACCGTGGATTGATGGCAGCATTCGTGTGAAACTGAAAGCGCGAACCACTGCTTTTAATCAGGGCAAGGTGTCTGGTAACATGACCGAATACAAACAGTGCAGCTATTCCCTCCGCAAGGCTATCAAACAAGCTAAGCGCCAGTACAGAGACAAGTAGAATCTCAATTCAACGGCTCAGACACAAGAGGCATGTGGCAGGGTCTACAGTCAATCACGGACTACAGGAAGAAATCCAGCCCAGTCACGGACCAGGATGTCTTGCTCCCAGGCAGACTAAATAACTTTTTTGCCCGCTTTGAGGACAATACAGTGCCACTGACACGGCCTGCAACGAAAACATGCGGTCTCTCCTTCACTGCTGCCGAGGTGAGTAAGACATTTAAACGTGTTAACCCTCGCAAGGCTGCAGGCCCAGACGGCATCCCCAGCCGCGCCCTCAGAGCATGCGCAGACCAGCTGGCCGGTGTGTTTACGGACATATTCAATCAATCCCTATACCAGTCTGCTGTTCCCACATGCTTCAAGAGGGCCACCATTGTTCCTGTTCCCAAGAAAGCTAAGGTAACTGAGCTAAACGACTACCGCCCGTAGCACTCACATCCGTCATCATGAAGTGCTTTGAGAGACTAGTAAAGGACCATATCACCTCCACCCTACCTGACACCCTAGACCCACTCCAATTTGCTTACCACCCAAATAGGTCCACAGACGATGCAATCTCAACCACACTGCACACTGCCCTAACCCATCTGGACAAGAGGAATACCTATGTGAGAATGCTGTTCATCGACTACAGCTCGGCATTCAACACCATAGTACCCTCCAAGCTCGTCATCAAGCTTGAGACTCTGGGTCTCGACCCCGCCCTGTGCAACTGGGTACTGGACTCCCTGACGGGCCGCCCCCAGGTGGTGAGGGTAGGCAACAACATCTCCTCCCCGCTGATCCTCAACACTGGGGCCCCACAAGGGTGCGTTCTGAGCCCTCTCCTGTACTCCCTGTTCACCCACGACTGCGTGGCCACGCACGCCTCCAACTCAATCATCAAGTTTGCGGACGACACAACAGTGGTAGGCTTGATTACCAACAACGACGAGACGGCCTACAGGGAGGAGGTGAGGGCCCTCGGAGTGTGGTGTCAGGAAAATAACCTCACACTCAACGTCAACAAAACTAAGGAGATGATTGTGGACTTCAGGAAACAGCAGAGGGAACACCCCCATCCACATCGATGGAACAGTAGTGGAGAGGGTAGCAAGTTTTAAGTTCCTCGGCATACACATCACAGACAAACTGAATTGGTCCACTCACACAGACAGCATCGTGAAGAAGGCGCAGCAGCGCCTCTTCAACCTCAGGAGGCTGAAGAAATTCGGCTTGTCACCAAAAGCACTCACAAACTTCTACAGATGCACAATCGAGAGCATCCTGGCGGGCTGTATCACCGCCTGGTATGGCAACTGCACCGCCCTCAACTGTAAGGCTCTCCAGAGGGTAGTGAGGTCTGCACAACGCATCACCGGGGGCAAACTACCTGCCCTCCAGGACACCTACACCACCCGATGCTACAGGAAGGCCATAAAGATCATCAAGGACATCAACCACCCGAGCCACTGCCTGTTCACCCCGCTGTCATCCAGAAGATTTGATTTGATTTGATTTGATTTGATTTGATTTGAAGGCGAGGTCAGTACAGGTGCATCAAAGCTGGGACCGAGAGACTGAAAAACAGCTTCTATCTCAAGGCCATCAGACTGTTAAACAGCCACCACTAACATTGAGTGGCTGCTGCCAACACACTGTCAATGACACTGACTCAACTCCAGCCACTTTAATAATGGGAATTGATGGGAAATGATGTAAATATATCACTAGCCACTTTAAACAATGCTACCTTATATAATGTTACTTACCCTACATTATTCATCTCATATGCATACGTAGATACTGTACTCTATATCATCTACTGCATCCTTATGTAATACATGTATCACTAGCCACTTTAACTATGCCACTTGGTTTACATACTCATCTCATATGTATATACTGTACTCGATATCATCTACTGTATCTTGCCTATGCTGCTCTGTACCATCACTCATTCATATATCCTTATGTACATATTCTTTATCCCCTTACACTGTGTATAAGACAGTAGTTTTTTTGGAATTGTTAGTTAGATTACTTGTTGGTTATTACTGCATTGTCGGAACTAGAAGCACAAGCATTTCGCTACACTCGCATTAACATCTGCTAACCATGTGTATGTGACAAATAAAATTTTATTTGATTTTGCTCGGTTATCAATCCTCTGATGCACATTTGTGGCGTTGTAGACGAAAACCATCTGATTACTTAAAAAAAAAAAAAAACTTGTATGAGCCGTATTTGAAGTTACACGTTATCGTATCAACAGAGAACTTCCTGATTCCCAACTGAGCGCTCAGCTTTTCATGGTACAGAGTCCATATATTTATCATCCCTTTTCCTGTCCTTTGTTGCTGGATGAAGGGATAGGGGTGGGGGGGTTGGAGGTTCTCCAACTGTCCTAGTTCCTCTTATGCATGTGCCAACCCTCTCCGACACGTATAGCCTCCCATCTATCCAGAAAGCGCTTGATTTGACCATTTCTATTAGCAACGACGAGGTAATAATGAATGCGTTCACCTGCTGGCTGGTATACCAGTAGAGAGTGGGGCCCTTGAGGACGAACCAGAAGCGCTGCCATTTCTGGGTCATGAACACGCTGCTCTCCTTCCGCTTCTTCCACAGCCAGCCGTCACAGTCGGGCTGAACCAGCTCACGACACGACACACGGCGCCTGCTCGTCGCTGTACTCTTGCCTGGGGGGGGAGAGAACACAGAGAGAGAGAACAGAGAGAACAGAGAGAGAGAAAACAGAGAGAACAGAGAGAGAGAGAACAGAGAGAGACAGAGAGAGAGAGACAGAGAGAGAGAGACAGAGAGAGAGACAGAGAGAGAGAGACAGAGAGAGAGACAGAGAGAGAGAGACAGAGAGAGAGAGACAGAGAG